>NC_061120.1:72650411-72652911 GCF_002878395.1 Capsicum annuum | reverse complement strand
ACCTATCTATCTATATATCTATCTATCTACTTACTTATCTATCTACCTATCTAGTTATCTGTCTATCAATCTATCTATCTATCTGTCTTCCTATCTACCTATCTATCTAACTATCTAGCTACCTATGTATCTAAATATCTACCTATTTATTTATCCACCTACCTATCTACCTACCTATCTACCTACCTATCTATTTATCTACCTATCTATCTATCAATCCATCAACCTGTCTATCTATTTATATATATATATATATATCAACCTATCTATCTATCTATCTATTTGTCTATCTATCTCTCTATCTATCTCCCTATCAACCTATCTATCCACCTATCTATCTATTTATCTATCTATCTATCTATCTATCAATCAATCTATCTATCTATTTATCTATCTACCTATCTATCTACCTACCTATCTACCTACCTATCTACATATTTACCTAAATATCGATCTACCTATCCATATATCTAGCTAACTTCCTACTTATCTATCTATCTATCTCTCTCTCTCTATATATATATCTACCTATTTATCTACCTATCGATCTACCTATCTACTTATCTATCTATCTATCTTTCTATCTACTTGTCTACCGATCAATCTATCTATCTGCCTACATACTAATCTATCTATCTATTTATTTAACTATCTATCTATCTCTATTTCAATCAATCTATCTATCTATCTATCAATCTATCTACCTATCTATTGGTCTATCTATCTATCTATTAATCTAGGTACCTATGAATCTATCAATCTGTATATCTATCAATCTACCTATCAATCAATCTATTCATCTACCTATCTATCTTTTAATATATAAGTTTATCTATCTACCTATATCTCTATCTACCTATCTATCTATAAATCTATCAATCTAGGTACGTTTAAATCTATCAATCTATATATCTATCAAACTACCTTTCAATCAA
This sequence comes from Capsicum annuum, assembly GCF_002878395.1. Classification (NCBI taxonomy): domain Eukaryota; kingdom Viridiplantae; phylum Streptophyta; class Magnoliopsida; order Solanales; family Solanaceae; genus Capsicum; species Capsicum annuum. The sequence goes on along the minus strand of NC_061120.1, from coordinate 72,651,976 downwards.
TCTATTTATCTACCTATCTATCTTTTACTAAATCAGTCTATATATCTACATATCTATATATCTACCTTACTAGCTACCAATCTATTTACCTATCTTTCTATCTAGATAACCATATATCTATTAACCTATCTACCAATTTTCATATCTACCTATCTACCTATCTATCTATCCACATATCTATCTACCTATCTTCGTATCTATCTATCTATCTATCAACCTATCTGTCTTTTTATCTATCTACCTATCTATCTACCTATGTAGATATCTACCTATCTATCTATCCATCTATTTATCAATCTATCTATCCACATATCTATCTACAATTCGATTCACCTACCTATATATCTATCATTATATCTATCAACCAATCTATTTGTCTATCTACCTACCTACCTATAAATCTACCAATCTACCTAACTGCCTATCTATCTATCTACCTACCTATCTACCTATCTATCTACCTATCTATCTACCTATCTACCTAGCTATATACGTAAGTATCTACCTATTAATCTACCTATGTAGCTACCTATTTATCTACCTATATATTTATCTAACTAGTTATCTATCTACCCACATATCCATTTATCTATCAATATACTTATCTATCTATCAATTTGACAATTTACCTATATATTTATCTACCTATCCACCTATCTATCTATCCATATATCTATCTACCTATCCACCTATCTGTCTATCCATTCTATCTAGCTACTTATCTATATATCTACCTATCTATCTATCTATCGATCTATCTATCTATCTATCTATCTACCTATCTATCTGTCTATCTATCTATCAATTTAGGTACCTATAAATCTATCAATCTACCTATCGATCAATTTATTTATCTACCTATCTATCTTTTAATATATCAATCTATCTATCTACCTATCTATCGATCTATCTATCAATCTAGGTACGTATAAATCTATCAATATATATATATATATGAATCTACCTATCAATCAATCTATTCATCGACCTATTTATCTTTTAATGTATCAATCTATCTATCTACCTATCTATCTGTCTACCTCACTAGCTACCAATCTATTTATCAAAATATCTATCTACCTATCTACCTGTCTAGCTAACAATATATCTATCTACCTATCTACCAATTTTCCTACCTACCTATCTACGTATCTAACTATCCATATATCCATCTACCTATCCGCATTTCTATCTATCTATCTATCTATCTATCTATCTATCTATATATCTATCTATCTACCTATCTATCTAGCTAGCTAGCTATCTACCCATCTATCCATTTATCTATCTATCTATCTTTCTATTTATCTATCTATCTATCTATCTATCTATCTATCTATCTATCCATCTATCTACTTTTCTATCTATATATCTATTTACCTATCTATCTACCTATCTATATATCTACCATTATATCTATCAAATAATCTATCTGTTTATCTACCTACCTTTCTATCTACCTATCTATCTACCTACCTACCTACCAATCATTCTACCTATATACCTATCTATCTATCTATCTATCTATCTACCTACTTATCTACCTATCTATCTGCCTATCTATC
>NC_061120.1:72643587-72650311 GCF_002878395.1 Capsicum annuum | reverse complement strand
CTATCTACCTATCAACCTAACTATGTAGCTACCTATCTATCTACCTATCTATATATCTACCATTATATCTATCAAATAATCTATCTGTTTATCTACCTACCTTTCTATCTATCAATCTATCTACCTACCTACCTACCTACAATTCTACTTATCTACCTATCTCTCTACCTACCTACCTACCTACCTATAATTCTACCTATCTACCTATCTATCTATCCATCTACCTATCTACCTATCTATCTATCCATCTACCTATCATCTATCCATCTACCTATCTACCTATCTAACTATCTATCTATATATCTATCTATCAATTCACCTACCTATCTTTCCACCTATCTACATATCTATTTACCTATCTACTTATCTCTTTATCTATATATCTACCTATATATCTATCTACCCATCTACCTATCTACATACCTATCTAGCTACCTATCTACCTATATATCTACATATCTATCTACCTACCTATCAATCTACCTACCCACCTAACAATCTTCTTATCTAGCTACCTATCCAACTACATATCTAGCACCTATCTATCTACCTATCTAACTATCTATCTACCTATCTATCTACCTATCTACATACCTATCTACTTATTTATTTATCTACCTATCATTCTACATATCTATCTACCTGTCTATCTAAATTCCTATCTATCGATCCATCAAACTATCTATCTATCTACCTACCTATCTACATACCTACCTATCTATGATCTAAATATCCAGCTATATAGCAAACTTCATATCTAACTATCTATCTATCTATCTATTTATCTATCTATCTCTCTACCTATCTATCTACCTATCTATCAACCTATCTACTTGTCTATCAATGTATCTACCTATCTATCTATCTTTATACCTATCTACCTATCTATCTATAAACCTATCTATCTATCTGTCTATCTATCTATCAATCTATCTATCTTTCTATGTACTTATCTATTTGTCTATCTATCTATCAATACAGCTACCTATCAATCAATCTATCTATATAGCTACCAATCTACTTACAAATCAATCAATACATCTACACATCTATCTTTCAGCCTATCAATTAATCTATCTATCTATCTATTTACCTATCTACCTATCTTTCAATGTACTTATCTAACTGTCTATCTATCAATCAATATAGCTATATATCAATCTATCTATCTATATATCTATCAAACTACTTAGAAATCCATCAATACATCTACACATCTATCTTTCAACTTATCAATTAATCTATCTATCTATCTAATGATCTATCAATCTACGTATCTAGCTACTTATCTATCTATATCTCTGTCTACATATCTATCCAACATCTACCAATATAGCTATCTACCTATCTATTCATCCACATATCTATCTATCTATTTACCTATCTATCTATCTATCTACCTATCTATTTATCAATATATCTATCTACCTATCTCTCTATATATCTATCTGCATATCTATTTACTTATCTATCTATCTACCTATCTATCTATCTTTCCATATATCTATCTACCTACCTATCTATCTATCTATCTACCTACCTATTTATCTTTCTGTCTATCTACCTATCTATCTGTCTATCTACCTACCTATCTATCTACCTATCTATCTATCTAGCTATCTATCTATCAACCTACCTACCTATCTTTCTACCTATCTATCTATCTGTATATCTATCTATCTATATATCTATCTATTTACCTATCTACCTATCTATATACCTATCTACCTATCTATATACCTATCTACCTATCTATCTACCTACCTATCTATCTATATATCTATCTACCTATTTACCTATCTACCTATCTATCTACCTATCTATCAATCAACCTATCTATCTATTTATGAATTTATCCTTCTTTCTATTTACCTAAGTATCTATGTCTCTATCAATCTATCTACCTATCAATATATGTAGCTATCTATCTATCTATCTATCTATCTATCAATCAATCTATCTATCAATCAATTTTCCTATATATCAATGTATTAATCTGGCTAACTATCCATCTATATATCTATCTGTCTTTCAATCCACCTGTCAATCAATCTATCCATCTATCTTTCAATCTCTCATCCTATCAATCTATTGATCTATCTATCAACCTATCTATCTATCTACCTATCTATCTATCAATCTATCTTTCTTTCTACCTTTCTATATATATATATATATATATCATTCTAGCTACCTATCATTATAACTATCTATATATGTATTAATAGACTTATCGATCTATCTATCCATCTACCTATCTATCTTTCTACTTATTAATTTATCTATCTATCTATCTACCTATCTATTTATCTATCTACCTATATGTCTACTTACCTATCTATCTATCTATCTATCTACCTACCTACATACCTATTTGACTATCTACCTATGTACCTATCTACCTATCCACCTATCTATCTATCTACATATGTACCTACCTATGTATCCATTCTATCTATCTACCTATCTATATATCTACCTATCTATCTATCTATCTACTTGTTTATCTATCCACCTATCTATTTATCTGTCTATCTTCAGTATTTATATTCCTTTTGGGTATTGTTATACCATGTTTTTCAAATATGTATCAGTATTGAAACTTATGGCCTTACAGTTTATGTTTCTGCATATTTTATGAGATATTATGCAGTTTACAGGAACAGATATCAGTCATGGGTTAGCTTTTGGTCCTTCGGGGTCATGAGTACCGTGTACCATTTTGGTTCAGAAAATCGGAGCATTACACTATCTATCTATCTACTTATCTATCTACCAACTTATCTACCTACGTATCTATATATCTACCTAACTATTGATCTACCTATCCATCTATCTATCTAATTTCCTATCTATCTATCTATCTATCTATCTATCTATCTATCAATCTACCTATCTATCTATCTATCTACATGCCTATCTACCTATCTATCTATCTATCTATCTATCTATCTATCTATCTATCTATCTATCTATCTATCTATATATCTATCTAGCTATCTATATATCTATCTACCTATCTATCTATCTATCTATCCATATATCTATCTACCTTTCTATCTATCACCTATCTATCTGTCTATCTCCCTACCTATCTATCTACCTATCTATCTATCTATCTATCTATCAATCTTTCTATCTACCTACCTACCCCTCTACCTATCTATATATACATATCTATCTATCTATTTACCTCTATACCTATCTATATACATATCTATAAATCTATCTATTTACCTATCTACCTATCTATCTACCTACCTATCTATCTATGTATCTATATATCTAACTATCTAGCTAATTTCATACCAATCTATCTATCTATCTACCTATCTATCTACCTATCTATATACCTATCTATATGTTAATCTATCTATCTATCTATGTATCTACCTATCTATCTATATATCTATCTATATACCTATATATCTATCTATCAATCTACCTATCAATCTATCTATCTCTATATCTATCAATCTACTTACCAATAAATCAATACATCTATATATCTATCTTTCAACCTATTAATTAATCTATCTATCTATCTACCTATCCATCAATCTACCTATCTAGCGACCTATCTATCTATCTATCTATCTGTCTATATGTCTATCCAATATCTCTAATCTAGACGTCTATTTATCTATCTATCCACATATCAATCTATTTATCTACCTGTCTATCTATCTATCTCTCTGCCTATCTATCTCTCTATCTATCTATCTACATATTTATTTACATCTCTATCTATCCATCTATCTACCTACCTATCTATCTATCTATCCATATATCAATCTACCTATGTATCTATCTACCTACCTATCTAACTTTCTATCATCAACCTATCTATCTGTCTATCTACTTATCTATCTATCTGTCTATCTACCTACCTACCTATCTTTTTACCTATCTATCTATCTATAGATCTATTTACCATTGTACCTATCTATATACCAATGTAGCTATCTATCTATTTATCTATCTACTTATCTATCTACCTACGTATCTATCTATATGTATATTTACCTATGTACCTAACTATCTACCTATTTGCCCATCTATCTATCCCCCTATCTATCTATCTATGAATTGATCTGTCTTTCTGTTTACCTATCTGTCTATCTATCTATATATCAATCTAGCTACCTATCAATATACGTATCCATATATCTATCTATCAATATATCTATGTTCCATCTATTAATCTATCTTTCTATCTATCTACCTATCTATATACCTATCTATATGTTAATCTATCTATCTATCTATGTATCTACCTATCTATCTATATATCTATCTATATACCTATATATCTATCTATCAATCTACCTATCAATCTATCTATCTCTATATCTATCAATCTACTTACCAATAAATCAATACATCTATATATCTATCTTTCAACCTATTAATTAATCTATCTATCTATCTACCTATCCATCAATCTACCTATCTAGCGACCTATCTATCTATCTATCTATCTGTCTATATGTCTATCCAATATCTCTAATCTAGACGTCTATTTATCTATCTATCCACATATCAATCTATTTATCTACCTGTCTATCTATCTATCTCTCTGCCTATCTATCTCTCTATCTATCTATCTACATATTTATTTACATCTCTATCTATCCATCTATCTACCTACCTATCTATCTATCTATCCATATATCAATCTACCTATGTATCTATCTACCTACCTATCTAACTTTCTATCATCAACCTATCTATCTGTCTATCTACTTATCTATCTATCTGTCTATCTACCTACCTACCTATCTTTTTACCTATCTATCTATCTATAGATCTATTTACCATTGTACCTATCTATATACCAATGTAGCTATCTATCTATTTATCTATCTACTTATCTATCTACCTACGTATCTATCTATATGTATATTTACCTATGTACCTAACTATCTACCTATTTGCCCATCTATCTATCCCCCTATCTATCTATCTATGAATTGATCTGTCTTTCTGTTTACCTATCTGTCTATCTATCTATATATCAATCTAGCTACCTATCAATATACGTATCCATATATCTATCTATCAATATATCTATGTTCCATCTATTAATCTATCTTTCTATCTATCTACCTATCTATCTATCTATCTATCTATCTATTAATCTAGCTACCTATCAGTTTATATATCTATATATCTATCAATCCACCTATCAATCAATCTATCCATCTACCTTTCAATCTCTCATCCTATCAATCTATCTATCTATAAACCTATCTATCTATCTACCAATCTATCTATCAATCTATCTATCTACCTATATATCTATATATCTTTTTATCATTCTAGCAACCTATTAATTTCACTATCTATAAATCTATCAATCCTATCTATCTTTCTACCTATTAATTTATCTATCTATCTATCTACCTATCTAGCCACATTTCTATCTATCTATCTATCTACGTATCTATCTACCTATCTATCTATCAACCATTCTATTTATATATCTATTCACATATCTATCTATTTATCTACCTATCTATCTATATATCCATCTATTTATGTACCTGTTAATCTACCTATCTACCTATCTAGCTACCTATCTATCAATCTATCTATCTATCTATCTTCCTATCTGCCTATCTATCTACCTATCAAGCTACCTAAGTATCTACCTATCTACCTATCTATCTATCTATCTATCTATCTATCTATCTATCTATCTACCTAGCTACCTACCTATTTACCCATCTATCTATCAACCAATCTATCTATCCATTAATTGATCTATCTTTCTATATACCTATCTATCTATCTATATATCAATCTAGCTACCTATCCATATACATATCCATATATCTATCTATCAATCTATCTATCTAATTATCTATCTATCTACCTATCTATCTATCTACCTATCTATCTACCTATCTATCTATTAATCTAGCTACCTATCAGTCTATATATCTATATATCTATCCATCCACCTGTCAATCAATCTATCCATCTACCATTCAATATCCCATCCTATCAATCTATCTATCTATCTATCAACCTATCTATCTATCTACATATCTATCTATCAATCTATCTATTTATCTACCTATATATCTATATATCTCTCTATCATTCAAGCAACCTATCAATTTAACTATCCATAAATCTATAAATATACCTATCTATCTTTATACCTATTAATTTATCTATCTATCTATCTATCTAGCTACATTTCTATCTATCTATCTATCTACGTTTCTATCTACCTTTCTAGCTATCTACCAATCTATTTATCTATCTATCCACATATCTATCTACTTATCTACTTATCTATATATATATATCTATTTATGTACCTATAAATCTACCTATCTACCTATCTAGCTACCTATCTATCAATATATCTATCTATCTATCTTCCTATCTGCCTATCTATCAACCTATCTAGCTACCTAACTATCTACCTATCTATCTATCTATCTACCTAGCTACCTACCGATCCACCTACCTATTTACCTATCTACCTATCTATCTATCTACCTATCCACCGATCTATCTATTTATCTATATATCTACCTAGCTACCAATCTATCTATCTATCTTCTACCTTGCTACCTATCTATCTACCTACCTATCTATATATCTATCTATCAATCTATCTATCTACCTATCTATCTACCTACCTATCTACATATCTACCCAACTATCAATGTACCTATCCACCTATGTAGCTAACTTCCTACCTATC
>NC_061120.1:72433587-72641087 GCF_002878395.1 Capsicum annuum | reverse complement strand
TGAGTTATGAACATTTTGATCGAACTATAACTAGTAGTGAACAGTAAAACTTGTAGGAAAAAGTACTGAGGCCTGGCGTATTTTTTCTCCAACTTTAAATGATCATAACTCCTTGTACATAATGATATGGGTGATCTACTATATATCAACGGAAAGCTCAGCGAGTTCTCTTTCTAATGAAATTGATTTCATCTAATTTGTCTATCGAAGCAAAAAGTTATGGTTGATCTACTTCAGCATATCAAAAGTGAATTTTTGGGTCAACTTCAAATGATCATAACTCCTCGTACACAATGATCTGGGTGAGATACTATATATCAATGGAAAGATATGAGAGTCCTCGTTTTAACAAAATTGTTTTAGTCCAATTTAAATATTGGAGTAAAATGTTATGGTTGATCTACTTTAAACTATCAAAACAGTCCACCAAAGGACAAATTCGAGAATTTTTTTTATTTTTAGGGGAGTTTTGGTCATTCCCCCTCACTCAAAATCTATCAAAACCATATATAAAAGCCTATTAGAAGCATTATATGTTATATTTCATCAAACTCCCCCAAAAAGAAAACCCTAAGCTTCTACATCCAACTTCAAGAACCTCCAAAGTTCACCATTACTTCTGTAAATTTATTCAAGATTCCAAGTTCCTAGTTCAAGAACTCTAAGAACCATCATTCAAAGCCACAATTAACATCTCAAAAATGAGTATCGATCTAAAGTTCATCATTCAAGGTATGTGGGGTTTTTCAACAAGAACTGTCTTTCATTCTTGTGCCCAAAAGTAATTTTCTTTAAAAAGGGATTATTTTTATTTGATTTTTAGGTATTTGAAGTATGAACCCATATCTTATGATGATTATTATGAAATCTTGATGTTTATGATTTTAAAAGATAAATTTACATGTATGGAGATATAAAGCGTCAATCTTGAACGATATTTAATATGATATTGATATTTGGATCGTGAATCCCCATTGGAAATTGTGTTCTTTTGAGAAAGTGTGTGTTATAAGCACGTTGATGTTGAATATTTGAGATATTTTGAATGATTTGACCCTTTGGTCTTAATGGAGTTATTTTGAACTCGAGTGTGAAAGAAATCCACAATGTGGTTGATTTTGATAGATGGAAAGTATGATGGCTCCCGATGTATATTTATTATTACTAAAATTATTTTGTTGTGGATTGTCTTTGAAATGATCTGAGCTAAGTCCATGAGAAATCTTTAGCACTAAGTGGGAGGTATAAAGCGACCTTACTTTCCTAGAACTACGTGCCCTTATAGGAGTAAGCCTGAGGCTGATTTATATAGTGATCACTAGTTTGTATGGATTTGATATCGATAGTCCTACTCCGATGGCAAGGATAGGATGACTCTCCCCAATGTGGGTTGTACATTGGACTCCATATAACTCACATGATTTATATTGGTTGTGGGTTCTCCCAGTGTGTGTGTGTTTCCTTATGTCTATGGTAAATGGTGAAGTGATTTGAAAGTGGAATTGTGAAAGTTATTCTTTTGAAAGATTTAAATGATATTTATATTATGAGAATTGATATTCTTGATGAACTGAAAGTGATTGACAAATTATATGATGACTCACATGTGTTATTATACTTCTTTCATCCTCTCATGATAATGATGATTTTCTTTGGGCTATGTGAGTCTTTCATACATCCTGTATATTTCTTATAAATATTTATGATGATGATGTTTATACAACTACATACACCCCCATATACTCCCTTCCTTTCCATGGTACTGACCTACATCTTCGGATATGGGCTGTATTTTCTCAAAATGTAGGTTTGGATGCTCAGTTCCACGTTCAATAGTGATTCTTTGGGTATGCTTTTCTATATATTCTGTTATGGTGAGTCCTCATGTTCGAGGACATAATGTATGATGCTGGTTTCACAGAATTATTTATATTTGATAACTGAGTATAAGTTAGTTGGGGCATGTCTTAATGGCTCACTGGTTTTATTGATTTTCTTAGAGGCTTATCAAACTAGTATAGATGGTTAGAGTTGACTAATAAGTTTTATGTTGTTATCTTTCTAAAATTCTTTTATTCTTGGATGATGATTACTCTATTGATATTTGAGGGTTATTTATGGAAACCCTTTTGATTTGTGTTGAACTGAATGAAAATTGCTCAAAGGGTTAGCTTGGGGCTACTCGTAGACTCAAGCACCATGTGACACTCTGGGACCCATTTTTTGGGGTGTTACAAACTTGGTATCAAAGCCTAAGGTTTTAAGGTGTATTAGGGAGTCTAACAAACTGCGTTAAGTAGAGTCTTGATCATCGGTGTGTAGCGTGCCATATCTATAAGCAACAGGCTATAAAACATTTTAGGAAAAAGTGTGATTCTTTCTTTCAGAAGTCTATTATGCTTAAATTGTCTCTCTCTGCTATTGATTCATGCTCTCCTCTTTTAGAAATATGCCTCCACATCGAGCGAGAAGAAATATTGATGGTCAATAACCTCAACCCGCTAACCCATTGAATAAAAATGTGTCTCAAGCTAAATTTTAGGCAGCCTTTCAGGAGCTGGCCCAAGCTGTTACTGCAAAAGTTTAGGCCAACCCGGCCCCGACTTTACAGCAGCAGGGAGGTAATTCAGCTGCTGCTAGGATTAGTGACTTCATGCAAATGAATCCACTGAAATTCTATGGGTCCAAGTCTGATGAGGATCCATGGTTGTTTTTAGAGGAGGTGCAGAAGATTACTCAGGTGATGCATGTATCTGAGGAACATAGTGTGGAGTTGGCCTTGTATAGGTTGAAAGACCTTGCTTATGATTGGGTTTATTCTTAAAGGAAAGGTAGAGGTGAGGGAGTTGTCCCTACATCTTGGCAAGAGTTCCAGGATGCATTCCTGGATAAGTTTTTCCCTTTGGAAATGAGGGAGGCGAAGGTGGAAGAGTTTATGAACCTGCGAGTACTATCTAAAGTTCAATCAGTTGGCCAAGTATGCTCCTGGCTTAGTGGCTGATAATCAGGCTAGTATGAGTAAGTTTGTGACTGGAGTGTCTAGTTATATAGTTAAGGAGTGTAGGTCTGCTATGCTGAATAGTGAGATGAATATTTCTAGGATGATGACTCATGCCCAACAGATTAAGGCAGACAAGATTAAGGAGAGAGATAGAATGAGAGGGAATAAGAGAGCTAGGTCCGACCAGCACTGATAGGGTCAGACTAGGTCATAGGGAGGGAGTCGCCCTTAGTATCAAGATCGTTCGTCTATGCCTGCACCGTCATCTGCTAGTACTCCCATGCCTAGAGGTAGGCTATAGCAAGGTAGCAGGTCATATGCATCCAGGTCCCAGTACAGTACTGGTAGTAACCCAAATCATCCCCTGTGTCCTAAGTGTGGTAGGGCTCATTCAGGTAAGTGTTGGGGTGAGAAGAGGGGTTATTTTCGATGTTGTGACATGGGTCACAGAGTTAAATACTGTCCACAGGATGGACAAGGGCGTCGTGACTATCTCCCTCAGACCCAGACTCAGACTGTTAGTACTCCAGTTCCAGCGACTCGCCCAGCCCCAACTCAGGGCGCCTCTTCTAGCAATGTTGGCGGGCAGTGCCAGAATAGATTCTATACTTTACCATCCTACTTAGAATAAGAGGACTCTCCCAATGTTGTTACTGGTATGCTTCATATATTTTAGTTTGATGTGTATACTTTGTTGGATCTTGGATCCAGTTTCTCATATGTTACACCTTTGATTGTTGTGAATTTTGAAATGAGTCCTGAGATTATTCCTGAACCTATCCTAGTTTCTACCCCAGTGGGTGATTCGATTATTTCCCAGAAAGTGTATAAAAAGTGTCCTATTACCGTTCATCATAGAGTCTTGTTGGCTGATCTGATTGAGTTAGACATGGTAGATTTTGATGTGATTTTGGGTATGGACTAGCTATATTCTTCTTATGCCTCTATTGATTGTTAGACTCGAGTGGTCAAGTTTCAAATTTCTAATTGCATCCGTGTTTGAGTGGTCTGGGAATTCTATGTCACCCAAGAGTCATTTTATCTCTTACCTCAAACCTTGAAAGCTTATTTCCAAGGGGTGTATTTACCATTTGGTTAGAGTCAAAGACACTAATTCTAAGACTCTAACTCCCTAGTCTATTAATGCTGTCAATAAGTTTTTTGATGTCTTTCTGGATGATCTCCCAGGGATATAGAGAGATATAGTTTGAGATTGATCTTCTTCTCGATACTAAGCCCATTTCTATTCCTCCTTACTATATGTCCCCTGCAGAACTTAAGGAGTTGAAAGAGGAACTCAAAGATCTACTAGATAAGGGTTTCATAAGGCTCAGTGTTTCTCTTTGGGGTGCTCCTGTGTTGTTTGTGAGAAAGAAAGATGGCTCTTTGCATATGTGCATTGATTACCGCTAACTAAATAAAATCACCATAAAAAATAAGTACCCCTTTCCGAGAATAGATGATTTGTTTGACCAATTGCAAGGTTCAAGTTATTTCTCAAAGATAGACCTTCGTTCCGGCTATCATCAACTAAAAGTTAAGGAGTGTGACATTTTGAAAACCACTTTTCGAACTTGGTATGGCCATTTTGAGTTTCTTGTTATGTTTTTCGGGTTAACTAATACCCCAGCAGCTCTCATGGACCTCATAAATTGAGTGTTCAGACCGTATCTGGATATGTTTGTCATAGTGTTCATCGATGATATACTAGTGTACTCCCGTAGTGAGGATGAACATTCTGATCATCTCCGAACTATCTTGGAAACCCATAGAGATAACAAATTGTTTGCCAAGTTTAGTAAATGTGAGTTTTGGCTAAGGTCAGTTTCTTTTATGGGTTATATCATTTCTTCCGAGGGTATTAGAGTTGATCCCCAAAAGATCTAAGCTATTAGAAATTGGCCTAGACCTATTTCTCTGACTAATATCCAAAGTTTCTTGGGTTTAGATGGCTATTACCACCATTTTGTTGAGGTTTTCTCCTCTATAGCGTCTCCTATGACTTGGTTGACCCAAAAGAAAGTGAGGTTCTTGTGGTCCGAATTTTGTAAGAAGAGTTTTCAGGAGTTGAAGACTCGACTCACTTCAGCCCCTGTTTTAACTTTGCCTGATGGTATTGATAGTTTTGTGGTGTACTGTGATGCTTCAAGAGTTGTGTTGGGTGATGTGTTGATGCAGAAGGGTAAGGTAATAGCTTATGCTTCTAGATAGTTGAAACCCCATGAGAAAAATTTCCCCACCCATGACCTTGAGTTGGCTGCTGTTGTGTTTGGTTTGAAAATCTGGAGACAATATTTGTATAGTGTCCATGTTGATATTTTCACTAATCATAAGAGTCTGCAATACGTGTTTACCCAGAGAGAATTGAATGTTAGGTAGAGACGATGGTTAGAATTGTTAAAGGACAATGATATGAATGTGTTGTACCATCCTAGCAAGGCCAATGTTGTGGTGGATACCCTAAGTAGAGTTTCCATGGGTATGTTTCGTATGTGGTAGAAGGTAAGAAAGAGTTGACTCGTGTTGGACATCGTTTGGCTAGATTAGGGGTTAGGGTTTTTGACTCTGTTAAAGGTAGTATAGGGGTTCAGAGTAGTTCCGAATCCTTCTTGGTTTCGGAAGTGAAGGAAAAGCAATACTTAGATGCTAGTTTGGTCAGACTGAAGGAGTCAGTCAAGGACCAAAATATAGAGGTTTTCTTCCAAGGGGGAGAGGGTGTGTTGAGATTGCAGGGTAAATTGTATTTCCCGAATTTGAATGATCTGAGACAGAGGATTATGGCTGAAGCGCACGGGGTGCGATATTCTATTCATCCTGGTGCCACCAAGATGTTCCGAGACTTGTGGGAAATCTATTGGTGGAGTGGCATAAAGAAAGATATAGCAGCGTTTGTAGCTAAGTGTGCAGCATGCCAACAGATTAAGGCTGAACACCAAAGACCTGGTGGTATGATGCAAGAGTTTAGTTATCCAACTTGGAAGTGAGAAGAGATAAATATGGACTTTGTGATTGGTTTACCTCTTTTTCGACGCCATCATGATTTCATTTGGGTTGTGGTTCATAGGTTGACTAAGTCTGCTCATTTATTGCCTATTCATACTTTATATACTGCTGAGGATTATGCTAGATTGTATATTCTAGAGCTAGTCATACTGTATAGAGTTCCCTTGTCTATCATTTCGGATAGGGGTACTCAATTCACTTCATAATTTTGGAAAGCTTCTCAGAAGGGTCTAGGTGCCCAAGTGCTTTTGAGTTGTATTTTTCATCCACAGATCGGTTGTCAGGCTGAGCAGACCATCCAGACCTTAGAGGATATGTTGAGAGCTTGTGCACTTGACTTTAAGGGAAGTTGGGATGATCACATACCATTGATAGAGTTTGCTTACAATAACAGTTTCCACTCTAGTATTGGCATGGCTCCATTTGAAGTCTTATATGAGAGGAAGTGTAGATCACCCATAGGTTGGTTCGAGGTGGGTGAAGCGGATGTGAGTGGTCTTGATTTGGTATTTGAGGCTATGGAAAAAGTTAAGTTGATTAGGGAAAGGTTGAAAAGTTCACAGAGTCGTCAGAAGTCATATGCGGCGGATGTTAGAAGGAGAGACCTTGAGTTTGAAGTTAGTGACCTATTGTATCTGAAAATTTCACCCATGAGGGGGGTGAAGAGATTCGGAAAGAAGGGGAAGCTTTGTCCCCGTTATGTTGGTCCTTACAAAATTCTTAGTCGTGTTGGTAAGGTAGCTTATGAGGTCAAGTTGCCTTTCGAGTTGTCCTCTATTCATCTAATATTCTATTTCTCCATGCTTAGAAAGCATATTAGCGATGTTGTGGTAGTGGATTCCTCTGTGAGTGCTGACATTCAAGAAAATCTTTCTTTTGATGAGATTCCTGTTAAGATTCTTGATTTCAGTGTCCGAAGACAAAGGAACAAAGAATTTTCCTTGGTCAAGGTGTTGTGGCGAAACCAATCTGTTGAGGGTGCAACTTGGGAAGCTGAGGCGGATATGCGATCCAAGTACCCGCACCTATTTTTCGTGAACTCCGATCAAGCCGAAGGTACAATTCTTTCCTAAATCATGCACTTTTGATAAAAGTTGCAGCAGTTCAGCTATCATTTATTATGTGTTCAGCTGTAGTTTCTTGAATTTATGCATTCGTTGTTACATTCGGAGTGAGAAACGATGTGGTGATGAGTCTAACGAATGATTTCAGCTACATGCTCTATTCCCTATCTAATCTTGGCATGTCTAGCATCATTCTATGATGAATGTTTACAAGGGGAGGATTATGTAATACACCGGGAAATTTATCATTGAAATTTTGTGTGTGAACGTGTTGGATTCTATCTTCTAGAATCAATTATAAAATTTCCTGGGGAATGTCTTAGATTATGTCCCACCATTGCGTAGAGTATCGAATAATCTTTCCAATGATATATGGATCATCCAAAACGAACACCCGAGCGATGAGTTATGAACATTCCGATCGAACCGTGAATAGTAGTGAACAGTAAAACATCCAGAAAAAATGTTGAGGCCTGGCATATTTTTTCTCCAACTTTAAATGATCATAACTACTTGTACATAGTGATCTGGGTGATCTACTATATATAAATGGAAAGCTCTACGTATTCTCTTTCCAATGAAATTAGTTTCATCCAATTTGTCTATCGAAGCAAAAAGTTATGGTCGATCTACTTCAGCCTACCTAAAGAAAATTTTTGGGTGAACTTCAAACAATCTTACCACCTCGTACACAATGATTTGGGTGAGATACTATATATCAACGGAAATATATGAGAGTCCTCTTTCTAATGAAATAGGTTTTATCCAATTTGGATATCGGAGTAAAACGTTATGGTTGATCTACTTCAGACTATCAAAATAGTCCACCAAAGGACAAATTTGAGAATTATTTGATTTTTAGGGGCGTTTTAGTCATTCTCCCTCACCCAAAATCTGTCGAAACCCTATATTAAAGCCTATTAGAAGTATTATATGTTATATTTCATCAAACTCCCCCAAAAAGAAAATCCTAAGCTCCAACATCCAACTTCAAGAACCTCCAAAGTTCACCATTAATTCTGCAAATTTATTCAAGATTCCAAGTTCCTAGCTCAAGAACTCCAAGAACCATCATTCAAAGGAACGATTAACATCTCAAAAATGAGTATCGACTTAAATTTCATCATTCAAGGTATGTGGGGTTTTTCAACAAGAACTCTCTTTCGTTCTTGTGCGAAAAAGTAATTTTCTTTACAAAGGCATGATTTTTATTTGATTTTTACGAATTTGAAGCATGAACCCATATCTTATGATGATTATTATGAAATCTTGATGTTTATTATTTTGAAAGATGAATTTACATGTGTGGAGATATAAAGCATCAATCTTGAACGATATTTAATATGATATTGATATTTGGGTCGTGAATCCCCATTGAAAATTATGTTTTTTTAGAAAGTGTGTGTTATAAGCACGTTGATGTTGAATATTTGAGATATTTTGAATGATTTGACATTTTTGTCTTAATGGAGTTGTTTTGAACTCGAGTGTGAAAGAAATTCACAACATGGTTGATTTTGATAGATGGGAAGCATGATGGCTCCCGATGTATTTTTATATATTACTAAAATTGTTTTGTTGTGGATTGTCTTTGAAATAATCTGAGCTAAGTCCGAGAGAAATCTTTAGCACCGAGTGGGAGGTATAAAGCGACCATACTTCAATAGAACTACGTGCCCCTGTAGAAGTGAGCCTTAGGCTGATTTATGTAGTGATCACTAGTTTGTGTGGATTTGATATCGATAGTCCTACTCCGATGGAAAGTATACGATGGCTCTCCCCAACGTGGGTTGTACGTTTGACTCCTTGTAGCTCACATGGTTTATGTCGGTTATATGATCTCCAAGTGTGTGTGTGTTTTCTTGCATCTATGGTGAATGGTGAAGTGATTTGAAAGTGGAATTGTGAAATTTATTCTTTCAAAAGATTTAAATGATATTTACATTATAAGAATTGATATTCTTGATGAACTGAAAGTGATTGACAAATTAAATGATGACTCACATGTGTTATTGTACATATTTCATCCTCTCATGACTATGATGATTTTCTTCGGGCTATGTGAGTCTTTCATACATCCTGCGTATTTCTTATAAATATTTATGGTGATGATGTTTATACAACTGCATACACCCCCATATACTCGGTCCCTTTCCATGGTACTGACCTACATATTCAGATGTGGGTTGCATTTTCTCAGAATGTAGGTTCAGGTGCTCAGTTCCAGGTTCGACAGTGATTCTTCGGGCATGCTGTTCTACATCGTCTATTGTGGTGTGTCCTCATGTTCCGAGGACGTGATGTCTGATGTTGGTTTCATGGAATTGTTTACATTTGATAACTGAGTATGAGCCAGTTGGGGCATGTCTCAATGGCTCGCTGGTTTTATTGATTTTCTTAGAGGCTTTTCAGACTAGTATAGATGTTGGGAGTTGACTAATAAGTTGTAGTTATCTTTTTGAAATTCTTTTATTCTTGTATGATGATTACTCTGTTGATATTTGAGGGTTATTTATGGAAACCCCGTTGATTTGTGTTGAACTGAATGAAAATGGCTCAAATGGTTAGCTTAGGGCTACTCATGTCCTCAAGCACCGTGTGACGCTCCGGGACCCATTTTCCGGGGCATTACATACCCTCCCAGCCCCCCTACTCTTTAACTTCTCCCCCAACTCCAAAGAACTAGCCAAATCCAAGCTACCCCACTTAATCCTAGATCAGGTCTCCATACTTCTCTTCTTTCTTCCCTGATTGATTACTAAGTCCATAACCAACAACCTATGTTAAGTTAAAAGATTCTTTCTCGGTATGAGTTTACATTCCTTACATAGCGCTCCATCACCTTTCCTATGGAGCAAATAGTTAAACAGAGTCTTTGCCACTAAACTACAAAATGTAATAAGGTGCTTTTCCTTCTTTGGAAAGCTCAAATTCGCTATCCATAACCCAAAAGCCCTAGAAAAATCCTAAAGAGAAGCTCCTCCTTTATTTCTCGCCATAAAAGTGAAATACACATACACATCATCATAGCCTCTCAAAAAAGACTGCCCATTAAAATCTCCGCCTACAAAAAGCTTCTCAAAGCTCGGAATGCCCATCACCACCTCATCAAAAACCTTACAAAATCCCTTCTTCTCTTACTCATCCAAACCTATTTGCGGAGCGTATACACTTATAAGGTTCACTGAAAACCCTCCAATGACTAACTTATTAGACATCAACCTATCACTGACTCTCTTAACCTCCACCACCTACTCCCTAAGTTTATCACCCACTAAGATACCTACCTCATTCCTATGCATCACACTACCCGAGTATAACAACTTATATCCATCCATATATCCCGCCTTAGTGCCTACCAATTTATTTTCCTGGACACAAGCTATACTAACCCTCCTTTTTCTAAGAATCTTCACCAGCTCTATAGACTTACCTTGAAGTGTTCCAATGTTCCAGGCCCAACTCTCAACCTATAAGCACCCTTGTCCCACCTAGACCTACTTCCCCGCGCCCCCAACCCCCAACCTAATCCTAGACCCAACCCCAACCTATGACATGACCCTATCCTACCATCTATCACCTCAGCCACTACTCAAGAGAATACCATAGAAGAAAAAATGAAGAAAAAGTAAACAAAAGACACCACTAGCAATAGGGTAGGCTAAGAAAATAAAATAAGAAGGCAGGTTTCATACACACCGGCAACAACAGGTACTATCCTACCCACCCTAAATAGGTATACTAATAAAGAATGCCTAATGAATTATGAATATACCAAAATTAATAATCCCACAGGAACAACCAAGAAAAATCAGACAAGAAATCACGATAGAAAAATCAGACAGGAAGCCTACACCCAATAACTAGATCAGAATAAACTAGAGAAGAATAAAATGAGTGCACCTGATACTGGGAGAAAACGTAGTAAAGGATTCTTTCTTGATGGATTTGTTGAATTCTAATAAATTATCATAAAAATTGGTCACCGTAATTTGTTGCCACCGCCTTAACCCTACTGCTGGTATTGCATCCCTGTAATTAGTCGCTGAAAAAATAAGTTGGTCACCGAAATCTTGATATCGCTGTTCGAAGTACAGGATTTGAACTTTTAGTACCTAAAAAGGGTTATAAAGAATGGAGAAGAGAGCAGAAAGTAGAAATAGGAAGAAAAAATGAAGATCAAATTTCACCAGAGAATGGCGTCGCTCATCGAAATCTGATATGGTCATGGGATCACCCATGAGAGCAACTGTGAGTGAAAATTAGAGAACTCCAAGAGAGAATTGGTTCAAAATAGGGGTGATGAAAAACCTTAGAAAGAAAAAAAACTTAGATCGCCAAAGAAGGAGTACTTCATCGGATCAGTGGTACCGATCCCTAAGCAGAAATATCATCGAAAAGTAAACACCAGAGATACGCCAGAGAATATCAATCTATTAGATTCAGCTAAGAAATTACATTAAAAATACAAAACAAATAAATAGTGTTTTTATATATCAAGATTGTAAGTACAATTTTGTGAAATCAACTCCTATTTAGGAAAGTTGAAATGTCCTTAAATCTATTAAACCCATCAAATACACAAAAGATATTTGGGCCAATAAAATAGAACATCAAATTAAACAATACAACTATAGAGCATCACTTCAAAGCAGAAGAAGCATTCACTAAGCACGTCATTGAAGTTTTTGTGTACCTCCATCAATTTTATTAAGTTTTCCATCTTTAAAATTAGACATTAGTCATCACCATACATTTGCTGACATTTAATTACAGACACAGACAAACACATTCACCATGTCTATTAAAAGAAGAGACTTGTAAGATGATCCTAATTAGTTTATTAGCTATATTAACTTTACTTTTACGCATGGATGTGTCACGTCAATATAATTAGCTTAAATAAATATTTTAAATTCTTAAATGTTGTTATAACCCTACACATATTATTTTTTTAGATTTATTATCCAGAGTCCAAAATCACATTAGAGCCAATTTGCGCCGAGTAGAGCCTATTCGGGATACTCCCTAATCCCTACCAAGAGTTTTTTTCATACCCAACCAACAAAATTCTAAGTAGAACAATAATGAATGACCCTAAACATACATTTACTTTAACATTTAAAGAGTATATTTTTAAACTTACTTTATAAAAAATTAATATACTTGCATTGGTTTTATTCTGAATTAAAATCATCATAATTTGTATAAACATGTAAATTTGAAAAAATATTTAATATTTTTTGAAATATACTTTTATGACAATTCTTCAAAAGAAATTGTTAGGAACTTTACTTTTTTTAAAAAATATGAGAATGAAAAGGTTGGTCGTTAAACTTATATAAGAATAATAGAAGTTGTTCAAGTGTTGTGAAGTAGAAGTATTTTTTTTTAAATAATTAAAAAGATAATTATAGAGAGTTGATTTTCTTGGTTATGGCTATAATATTAAAAAGTCTGTCTTATTTATTTTACAAGTTTAAGTCAAAGTAAAACCAAACAAACAAATTGAAATAGAGGGAGTTGCTCATTATGAGAATCAACTTCTATAAATCTTGAGTGATTAACTTAAATAGTTTCATTTAATACATTGATCACTATTCAAAATTTGACTGATAAGTTGTAATTACCCTCATGATTATTTTTTTATTTTACATATTTTCAATGTCTAGAGCTTTTCTATAACTGCTCCAAGTTATTTATGGCTTTTTGAGACCAACAATTTGGTTTTAGAGCAGTTCGTCTGAGAATTTTAGTGATACCAAATATTTTGTGGAATATTTAATATAAATTAGCATTTTATAGAAATATAATTAATTACCCTGCTAAAATATTTATGATTTGTATAAGATTCTTTAGTTTTGATATATTTATATTATCTTATAAATAATTTTTTAACTTATTAATATTTTAAGCAGAGATGGTGGATAAATATGTTAAAATATTATTATTATTATTATTATTATATAATAGAATTTTATTAGAAGTTATTTTCTATTAACTATGGTATACTAAAAATATTGTGTTAATTTTACCACGAGCCAATGCAATACCAGAATATATATAATGGGATAATTTAATACAACTCCCTTTCCACTTAGAGGAAAAGGTAGGGTACAACAAATTAAAGTAAGTCGCATGTAATACTTACCTTGCATGGTTAGTAGCCACCTAAGACATTAGAGACAGTGGGTGGAGTATTTAAAGGTTGTCATTATCAAGTTCACTTGGGAGCTTGAATATTAAAAATATTTACATCACTTTAAAATACTTACATACTTGGTTTGTTACAGTTTATACCCATACACATATTAATATAAATTTTCTGGAAAAATTTTTGCTTTTTATATTTAATTTTCAAAAGGAAATCAATTAGCTATATCAATATATTCAAGCTCAGATTCTAATAGGGCACTATTCGGAGGCTTCTCAAAGGGATTTTTATCTTTAGCATCCCGGTAGACTAGGCTCACCCTATCTTTAGATTGAGCTTATTAGTAATATCAAAGCTACACCTTCTCAAAAAAGATGATATGGTCGCTGCCAAAAATAGTGACCCAACAAAGGTTGGAGTCAAATCTCAAGGGAATACGTGGACTCATGGCTCTTAGTGTTGTAATCAACGGGCAGAACTAGAAAAGTAAATGGGGGTTTTGAGTAAAAATATCGAACAAGTAACAAGTAGCAACTTTCGATTGTAATTAGTCATAGTTGAACACTAGGATTATGTTCCCTATGGCTTCTCAACTCCGTAGGATTTTCGTGCTTTGTTGAATCCACCCGATACCTTGTATACAAAATCAATAAGTTATGTTCCTTCTACAGTTTTTTGGATGAGCATATGGATTTCACCTTTTACTTTTTAAGTCTCAAGATGTCTCTTTACTAACCCTTGTCTTGATCCCAGTTAACTATTACCTTTAGAGTCTCTAATTATTAGATAAAATCTAACCATCTTACTTAGATAATACCTAGTAGAGTGGATCGATAGTTAATACAGTTGTCATTATCTTTTCCTAGACACTACTTTTAATACCTCATGTCGGAAAGTCCTTGTGCATCATATGACTCATTTCCTTGAGTCATACATACAACATACGAGTGGTATGTTGTAATTATATTCAAGATAGTGTGTCATAGTGGACATTCTATTGTAGGTACGACTCAATCCTTAGTGTTATATGATTTCTAAACAAGTAATATGAAGAGGAGTCGTGAGTTCATCAGTGTAGGATCTCTAATATCTTTTCCAAGCTATGAGTGGCTGGGGTGGATAAAAGTCCTATAATATAGTGTGTCATAGTGGACATTCTATTGTAGGTACGACTGAACCCTTAAAAGTCCTTAGATTCTACAAAGCTTACAAGTCATGAGGCCAAGTCGTACCCTCACCATACGATTCATATCGTTTACTCATAAAAACTAACGACCAATTTCTATAAAGTTTAGCCAAGTATTTTTCATCTTCTCTCTCTTATAACTCCCAACCATGACCTATAACTCGCAAAGATGCAGTATTTTCCTCTCTTCCTTATTCAATTAACAACACTTTCCTCCTTCTATCTTTAAGATTAGGGTTCCTTACACAAAACTATCTTTGAAGTCCCAAGGTTCAAACTTTCTTCACAAGTTAAGAAATTTTAGGTGTGTGGGGTTTATGAAGATGGATAAAATCTCATCCTTATGCCTAAACTGCAGGGTTTTAAGATTGAATCTACTTATTTTGAATTAGGGCTTATACCTAAATAGCCATATTCTTGAAGTATGATAATACCATGTGATTGAAAGCTTTAAGTGCATCAAGGTTCACATCTATTCATGTTTTGACATATAAGATCCGTATTATGGTTTAAATTTCATTATCTTGACTTGGATTGTTAAAAGATATTAAGGTGATTATTGAACATGAAGTTTTCTTATGATTTTTTATGAATTAAAGCTTGAATTCTAAATCCTTAGTACAAGTACTGAGATTACAATAAGATTATGCTTTTAAGCTCTATTGATACATTTTATAACATAATTTAAAAAAAAGTTTGATATTTTGATCCTAAGATAAGATATGAAATCTACAATTATTTATCTTGATTATGATTTAAAGCAAAGAGAAACATAACTCATTTTCATTCTATAAACCCTTATGCTATTTTAAGGTAAATTTCTTATAGTATGAGTGTATAAGTATTCTGGGAGTAATATTTATCACCAAGAAGGGAATTCAGATGAGCATATCCTAAATTCCTAGAAACTATGAGCCACCGTAGGTTAAATTTTTTCCCAACATATATGAAGTATAGTGATCACTTAAGTTAAGGTTTTATTTAGATGGCAAGGATAGAACAGCTTTCATAATGTCGGTAAGATGTTGGACTCTATGGTAGCTCATATTGTTTATGTCGGTTAGAAGAATCTCCCATAAGAAAGAATAGAAGTAAGGATTTTAGAAACTAAGTGTTATGGCTCACTAAGCAAGTTCGTATGATTCATTGTCCATGTTTTATGATCCTGTAGTCTTCAGTTTTATTCAAGACCAAAGTGAGTCATTTATGCTTAGAATGCTTCCTTTGAAATTTTATATATATATGTATATATCAATAATCTGAAAATATTCTAGTAATAAAGTGCTCATAGCACAATCAATCTAGAAATAACAATAATCATTAGGGATTAGTGACCCATGCATCAAGTTCATGTTAAAACATCATAATATTCTTGCTTGGTAATGTAAACATTGATAAATTAATTCAAAATCTTGAAATTTGTGCAATATGCAAGAAAATATAAACATAATCATGTAGTTCAACTTTTTAATTATTGGAAATCTCATAATCTCTTAAATGGCAATAGTGGGTATAAACTCTAACTTTAGTTTCATGGGAAATCACATAAAAATTCAGTAAATTTGTAATTCAAATAAGTTTTGGGCACAAGGATGAAAGGATTATCCTTGTTGAAAAACCCCACACACCTTAATTGAAGATTAGTTGAAGAAACTTGATCTATTGATTCCTATTTGAGTTCTTAGAGATGAGTTCTTGATTATCTTTCCTTAGGAATCCTCAATTTGAAGCTTTTTGGAGAATCTATGGAGGATTTTTGATTTCTTAGAGAAGAAGCTCTTGAGTTCTAGGGTTTTGTTTAGAGAGAAAAATTGATGAAATAAGAATAAACTGCTTAGAATAGACTTAAATCTTATGTTTGGATGGATTGGGGTGTTTGTAATTGACCAAAATTCCATTTTTAAAATTCTAAATAGAACTGGAAAACATAATATTTTTCCAAACTGGGTGGCAACCGCGACCCGCTACTATCGCGGTGGCTTTCTGTAATCTGGATAATTGGGAACTGGGCAGACTACGTGATGCGCCACCATTGTGGTGCCCCTTTGGAATGTCATTTTGGACACCTCTGCGATGCGCCATTATTGGGTGGTTCACTAAAAATTGCCAAATGTAAAATGAGACTCCTCCGCGATGCACCATGATCGCGGAGCTTTATTGGAAAGTGAAAATTGTGATTTTTTCCTTCTCCGCGACACGCTGAGAGTCCAGGTGGCATACTGTCAACTTAAAAATACTCTAACTTCTCAACCAAGTGTCGAATTTGGCAAAATTTGGTATTAATGAAAAGAGTATTCAATACCATATTTTAAGACCTTGTGCCCTAGCATGATACATTCTCTCACAAAGAAGTGGCATTTTTCCCACTTTAGCACCAAATTTCACTCTTTACATATCTATAGTGCACTGGCCAAATGGTCTAAACAATCATCGAATGACCGACCACTGAAAAGTCATCCATAAATACTTCAATTGTTTTTTCCACCATATGAAAGAACATGGACATCATAAACCTTTGAAAAGTGGTAGGCATAGTGCATAGTCCAAATGACATCCTCTTAAATGCAAAGGTACCATAGGGGCAAGTAAAAGTAGTCTTTTCTTGATCATCAAGAACAATCATGATTTTACTGTAACTCGAATACCCTTCAAGAAAATAATACCAACCTTTTGCTGCTAGTTTGCCCAGCATCTGATCCATGAAAGGTATAGGGAAGTGGTCTTTTTTTGTCCACTTGTTCAGCTTTCTGTAATCCTTGCAGACCCTCCAACCGGTCATTGGCATTATTGGTAAGAATTCATTCCTTTCATTTGGAACCACTGTGATTCCTCCTTTCTTTGGTACACACTAAACTGGGATCACTGACACAACCCAAACCAGGGCTTTATTGTAATAGGCATCTCAAGTCCAACAAGGATCGAAGACCATCCCCGATACATAAATAACCAATGTATATATACCCAGAGTCGGATGAGTTCCAAAAATTAAACAAGATAGAGTAGTTCAAAATGTAGTGACTTTGGGATAAGTCTATATCCAAGACCAATACAACAAAGCCAAACCTTCCAAACCAAGCAACAACCATAACATAATCATTCTATTCCATAACATACCAAAGTCCACAGTTTGTCCATACAAAGCCTCTAAAAATCATCAAAGAATATAAGCTCAGGAAATGCCCATGACCATAGCTAAAACCAATAACCAAGTCTAAACCAATAAAGCCATAAGAAACACAATGAAAGAAATGTATCCTTCCATAGTATGGAAGCTCACCACTTATATTCAATACAAGATGTCACTTAATCCAAGTTACTAAGTAGGAGGTGTGATAGTATGACCAGTTTTGGCATCATATGGGGATACAACGTCCAAAGATGATTAGCGGTTAGAGCGCTAGCATGTAACTCAAGGCTATGGATAATGTAATGCCAGCAGTTCAAATACAATCAACCAATACAACACATATATATATATATACCATGCTGGGATAGGGAACAAGATTAACACGAACTTTGAAAAAATTAACCTTGGCTATGTAGTATAACCGTCATATATCAAGGCACCCACGGGCTCTATGGGCCCAACTTTCCCCTAGCTGGAAGGGCCTCAATGAGTGTAGCCGCATGAACCAAACAATATCCATAACTGTATATGCCTATATGTTGGGATTCGAACCTCTTTACATAATCAAGGTGACTTAAAAACCAATGCATGTATTATGGGGGACTCGAACCTCCTATTCATATTCATTTGGGGGACTTGAATCGCCTGGTCACAAATACACCCGCACTGGCTAGCACAGTTTCAAATGTTAGTCCTTTGAACTTCTACTTCCATATCCCGGCTACACATCTCGCTCTAAATTCTAATTGAAACTACCATTCCACATACATAACCATTAACCCAATGGCTTACCAAGGCATATCGGTTGTATCATCATACCAACACCACTTGCAAGAGTGCCAAATGCCATTATCATTATTAATAAATTGTTCATTGGTGATTCGAACCCATTACCTAAAAAATACATTAACTTAATTCAATGCGTTGGGACTCAAACCCATTTAGCCAATAAACCACCAAGGCTACCCTTTAAATGAACATATAGCCAAGAAGGATTTCACATAACCATTTTCCAATGATTCTCAATCTTTAGGCCAATGCCTTAGTTCAAAACAAAATTCAACATATGACTAGTTTGTTCTCTTAGACATTTTTACAAACACATTGAGGGCATATCTTACCAAGACCAAACCCAAAGTAAAAAACCATCAAGTTTAGGGTTAACCATGACCCAATTGTTAAACCATAATTACCAAGCATCCACATGTACAAAACCATTATTAAAACATGTATATTCATAATTTAAATGAAAAGTAAATAATACTCAATGCTATGCAACAAAACCCTCAATAATGATTTTCAAAACCACCCTTAATAATTCATAAACAAAGCTTTGAACACATGATTTTCATGAACTAACAATGAGGGATGAGTCACATGCCTTATTCACGAATATTCATGGAGAGATTTTTGGTCTATAAGCCTCTAGATGAACACCTTGAAGAAACCCTAGCCCAATCTTCTTACGAGCCTTTAGATAGAGTTTTGATCTTCTAAAGTAAGTAATAAGAGATTGAATAATAAAATAGGACATGGGGTCATAAGGATTTTCGAGTGGGAAATATCTGGAATACCCTCAGCTTAAAAGATAAAAAATGTGTGCAAGAGTGTAACACCCCAAATATCTATCCTGAGACGTCACACGGTGCTTAGGAGCACAAGTGATCCCAAGCTAACCCTTCTACTTGTATAACTCATAAGAAACTAAATAAATATGTAAAAAAATTACCGAGTTTATGGTACATAAACATAAAAATGATGGAATCTGTGAATATACAATATTGATACAACTTTTACATTATGATAAAGTCTGAAAAGATGGACTAAAATTACATAACTAACTCTAACTGGCATCTAGAAAGCCTCTACTATACTGATAATAGATAGATAGAAAGCTATGCCAACTACCCCTAGTCAATACATATGAGTAAGAAATCAAAATACATAAAAGACATCTAACTAAAGTCCCCAAAGTAGGAGAACTCGTTATCTATCGGCTAGAATCTGCAACTGTCAGAATATGGTATGCATGCTACAACTCGTACCTATATTATGAGACAATGCAGAACACAGACGTATATATAGCTCAATACTTTGAGGATGTACTGAGTATATGGGGGTGAAATACATAAGTAAAACATCATCTCATTATCAGAATTTATAAAGAAATGCATATTAAATGTAAAGGACTCATATAAGCTGGAATATCTAAAATACTAAAATATGAAATCATGAATAGCAAATCACACTTTGTAAATCCAGTGAGTCATAACATTTAGTTCTAAAACTTGTGCTAATATTCTATCTTCAAAATCATACTATCTAATTGTAGAGAGAGCTAACTTCTAAATCTGAAGTCTGAAAGCTGAAATCTGTAAATCTTATCTTTCTGTAATGCATAGTTTGAATAAAATTTTTAGCCTTTACACTTTGATTTCTAAAATATTTTTTGTAGATCTTTTACTTTAGCTATAAGGGAAAATACTTTAATAAGCTTTCTGAAAGGGAAAATACTTTATCTTAAGGGTTTAAAAATCTGAAAACTTATTCTGCATAGGAGGTTCTTCTAACTGATATAAACCATGTGAGCATTCATGGAGTCCAACGTTTTTATCCCCCTAAGGAGAAATACTCATGTTGGGGAGAGGAGTTATACTCTTGCTAGGAAGTATAACCTATCTAAGTGATGTCATATATATCATCGACATAGGAGTGTGAACAATTTAAAGCCTACGTTGGCACGTAGTTCTGGGGTATGAAACCATAGTAAACTACCCATCTTGGTGCTAAATACTACTCCTATTAAATCTGTATGCTCATTTTGATGGAAATCCACTTTAAAAATAGTATAATGGTTTATAATAAAAACCAACTATATATCTATTTTGAGACCAAAAGGTCAAATCTTTATCAATAATCCGAAAAGAATCTGGCCATCAAGTGCTCATAGCACAATCAATCTTGAAATAATAATACTCATTAGGGCTTGGTGAACCATGCATTAATTTCATGTTAAAACATCATAATATTCTTGCTTTGTAATGTAAACAATGATAAATTAATTCAAAACTAGAAATTCTGTAATATGCATGTAAATATGAACATAATCATTTAATTCAACTTCTAAATTACTGGAAATCTCATAATCTCATAAATAGCAATATTGGGTATAAACCCTAACTTTAATTTCATGGAAAAACACATAAAATTCAGTAAATTTATAATTAAAATAAGTTTTGGGAAAAAGGATGAAAGGATTATCCTTGTTGAAAAACCCCACATACCTTGATTGAAGATTAGTTGAAGAAACATGATCTGTTGATTTCTATTTGAGTTCTTAGAGATGTGTTCTTGTTTTTCTTGCCTTGGGAATCCTCAAATTGGAGCTTTCTTGGAGAATCTATGGAGGATTTTTGATTTCTTGGAGAAGAAGCTCTTGAGTTCTAGGGTTTTGTTTTTAGAGAAAATTGATAAAATAAGCATAAAGTCTTAGAATAGGCTTAAATCTTATGTTTGGATGGATTGGGGACTTGGGAATTTATCAAAATACCCTTTTAAGCTTCTAAACAAAACTGAAAAATGTAATACTTTTCCAAACTAGATGACCACCGCGATGTGCCACTATCGCGGTGGCTTATAGAAATTTGGACAATTGGAAACTAGGCAGACTCCGCGACGTGCCACCATTGTGGTGCCCCTTTGGAATATCATTTTGGCCACCTCCGCGACTCGTCTTTATCAGGAGGCTCAATGAAAATGGTGAAATGTAAAATGGAACTCCTCCACGATGCACCATGATCGTGGAGCTTCACTTGAAAGTGAAAATTGTGATTTTTGCCTTCTCCGCGACGCAATGAGAGTCCAGGTCACACACTATCAACTTAATAATGCTCTTTCTCAGTTGAGTGTCGGATTTGGGATAATTTGGTATCAATGGAAAGCTTATTCAATACGAAATTTTGAGATCATGTTCCCTAGCATGATACATTCTCTCACCATGAAGTGGCATTTTTCCCACTTTAGCACCAAATTGCACGCTTTACATATCTGCAGTGCACTGGCCAAATGGTCTAAACAATTATCAAATGATTCCATGACTACTAAAATTTATCCATAAATACTTCAATTATTTTTTCCATCATATCAAAGAATATGAACATCATACATCCTTGAAAAGTGGCAGGCATATTGCATAATTCGAATGACATCCTCTTGAATGCAAAGGTACCATAGAGGCAAGTAAAAGTAGTATTTTCTTGATCTTCAAGAATAATCATGATTTAATTGTAACCCGAATACCCTTCAAGAAAACAATAACAACCCCTGGCTGCAAGTTTGTCATGCATATGATCCATGAACGGTACAGGGAAGCGGTCTTTTTGTGTCCACTTTTTCAGCTTTCTATAATCCATGCAGACCCTCCAACTGCTCATTGGAATTATTAGTACACATTTATTCCTTTTATTTGGAACCACTGTGATTCCTTCTTTCTTTGGTACACACTGAACAAGGATCACTAACATAACCCAAACAGGGTTTTATTGTAATAGGCATCTCAAGTCCAGCAAGGACCGAAAACCACTCTGGATACATAAATAACCAACTTAAATGTACCCTTAGTCGAATGACTTCCATACATATAACAAGATAGAGTAGTTCAAAATGTAATGAATTTGGGATAAGTATATATATCTGAGACCAATCCAACCAAGCCAAACCATCCAAACCAAACCAATAACCATAACATAATCATTCCATTCCATAACATACCTAAGTCCACAGTTTGTCTATACAAAGCCTCAAAAATAATAAAAGAATATACGCTCAGGACATTCCACTGACCAGAGCTAAAAATAATATCTAAGTCTAAACCAATAAAGCCATAAGAAACTCAAAGAAAGAAATGGAGCCTTCTAAATTATGGAAGCTCACCACTTCAATTCAATACAAGTTGTCCCCGAATCCAAGTCACTGAGCAGGATGTGTTATAGTATGACCAGTTTTGGCATCATATGGGGATACAACTTTCAAAGATGGTTAGCAGTTGAAGCGCTAGCATGTAACTTAAAGATAAGGATAATATAATGCCAATAGTTTAAATCCAATTTACCAATGCAATACATACATACATATATACCATGCCGGGATAGGGAACAAGATTAGAATAAACTTTGAAAACATTATCCTGGGTTGTGTAGTATAACCCTCATATATCAAGGCACCCATGGGCTATATGGGCCTAACTTTCCCCTAGCTGGACGGGCCCCAATGTGTGTAGCCGCATGAACCATAGAATATTGATAATCATATATATCTATATGGGGGAAGTCAAACCTCTCGACATAATAAAGGTGACTTAAGAACCAATGCAGGTATTATGGGGGACTCGAACCTCCCATTAATATATTTATTTGGGGGACTCGAACCACCTGGTCATAAAGACACCCACACTAGGTAGCGCAGTTTCCAATGTTAGTCCTTTGGATTTTCGCTTCCACAGCTCAGCTATACATCTCTCTCTAAAGCCTAATTTAAACATCCCTTACACATACACAACCATTAAACAAAATGCTTACCAACGCATCCCATTGGTATCATCATACCAACACCACTTACAAGTGTGCCACATGACATTACCATTGTTAATCAATTGTTCATTTGGGACTTGAACCCACCATCTAACAAAGAAATTAACTCAATTCAACATGTTGGGACTCAAACCCATTTAACCAATTAAACTACCAAGGTTACCCTTTAACTGAATATATAGCTAACAAGGCCTTTATAAAACCATTTTCTAATGATTCTCAATCTTTAGGCCAATGCCTTAGTTCAAAACCGAATTCAACATATGACTAGTTTGTTCTCTTAGACCTTTTCATAAACACATTAAGGGTATACCTCTACCAAGACCAAACCCAAAGTAAAAACCATCAAGTTTAGGGTTAAAAATGACCCAATTGTTAAGCTATAATTATGAAGCATCTATATTTGCAAAACTACTTTTAAAATATGTATATTCATAATTTAAATGAAAAGTAAACAATACTCAACAATATGCAACAAAACCCTCAACATTGTTTTTCAAAACCACCCTTAATGATTCATAAACAAAGAATTAAACACATGATTTTCATGAACTAAGAATGAGGGAAGAGTCATATGCCTTATTCCCGAATATTCACGGACAGATTTTTGGTCGTTAAGACTCTAGGTGAACACCTTGATGAAATGCTAGCCCAATCTTGTTAAGAGCCTTTAGTTAGAGTTCTGAGAATGTTTTGATCTTCTAAAATGTGTAATAAGAAACTGAATAGTGTAATAGTACATGAGATCTTAAAGGTTTTTGGGTGGGAAATATCTGGCATACCCTCAGCTCAAAAGATGAAAGTTGTGTGCAGGAGTGTAACACCTCAAAAATCTATCCCAAGCCGTCAAACATTTCATAGGACCATAAGTGATCCCAAGGTAACCCTTCTACTGGTATAACAAAGAAGTAACTAAATATATATGTATAAAATGACTGAGTATACTGTGAGAAAACATAAAAATGATGGAATCTGCAAAATTACAATGTTGATAGAACTTTTATATTCTAATTAAGTTTGAAAATATTGACTAAAATGACATAACTGACTCCAACTGACATCTATGAAGCATCTACTGCAATACCCTGACCATTTCTTAAGCCTAAATCCGCCTTTTGAGTGAATATGTATGACTTCCAAAGTGATTGTTGTTTATATCATCTTGTATATCACTAAATTTGACTTTCTATCATGTGGACAATTGTATAAGCTTTCTATCGACATAAGATTCACCCAAATCAGACACCCAGTGAGGGAGTTAGAGCCATTTTGTAATACCTCGAGACTCTAACCAATAGTGAAACCATGAATTAATATCATAAGAAATAAATTATAGTGATTTAGATAGTTTTTAATCAAGGGTGATGTGTATTAAAGCCTCAAAGATGTCCTAAAAATTAGGAGAATCAAAACATTCCTTACCGATTGAATTCTTGGGAAGGATTTTTCCATATCTAACTTCAAATAATCATATCTCTCTTTATACTACTAATAATTAATATAATGACCTACCAAAATATAGATATTTGAATTATCTTTCCAACGATACCAATTTCATCAAAATTCAATATCGGGGCAAAGAGTTATGCTTATTTTACTCCAGCGTGTCAGCCTGGATACTCCATGATGACCTTTTGTGATGACTTGTCACAAGCCTGATGGATTGTCAACAAATTTCATCACCTTAAGGCACAAAATCACAAAATCCAAACTTTTTTGACGACATGATGTGATGGCTTGTCACAAGTTTGACGACTTGTCACAAAATGTCGTCAACCTTAAGCAAAAAATCATAAAATCCACCCTTTTTGTGATGAAAATTCGTGACGGCATATCACGGGCCTGATGTCTTATCATGAATGTCGTCAGCTATTTTTTTTCAAGAAATTAAGGGATGTTTTTTCAAGGGCATTTTGGTCATTTTTCACCCATTTTGGTCCAATATATATATCCAAGTAGAGAAGAGAAGTTCATTTTCTCTCATTTCTCTTCCAAGAAAGATCTAGAACTAGGGTTTCTTCCAAAATCCTAAATCAAATCTTATACAAGAAAATTCAAGAATTTTCCAAAGATTTCACCAAGTTGTTCAAGAATCAAGTTCTCCAAGTCAAAGGAATCAAGAACTTAGCTCAAAAATGTAAAGAAGAGTTTCCAATTAAGCTTGCTCATCTTAAAATTATAATCCAAGATATGTGGGGTTTGAACAAGAATACTTCTTTCATTCTTGTTCCCAAAGATTTAATTTCTACTATTGAAATTCATAATTTTGCAAAGTGGGTTTACACCCAAATTACTTTATTAATGTTTTATGATATTTGAGCTATTCAAGATTGATACACATGACTATTTCATCATTTTATTTCTTAAATTGAGAACTTATTTCATGAGTTGAATATTGTTATTATGAGTTCACGATATCCAAATGATTTGAGATAAAAGTCATGATTTAAGCTTTTCTATGAGAAGTTTCATTATTGAATATGCATATTGATATTTGAGCTTGAGATTCAAGAATGATTTCTATGATGTTTTCTTGAAGTTTTTCATACATGATTATTGTACAATTTCCAAATTTATGACTTGATATTTAATATTGTGAATTTCATATTTCTACCATGAGTTGGTATTACAAGTTCTTTCAAGACATGTGTCAAGCTCTAAGCTTCCTTATGATAAATTGGATTATTGAGTATATTGATTCATAAGATTGAGTTGTTACAATGAGTCTTGATATTTCCTTACAGTTATTGATGTTTCCATGACTTAATGAACTGATACATATTGATATTGAGAAAGATTAATTTGATTTTAGTCAAGTTAGGAATCCGAAAATTGATTATGATTTGATAAATGAGAAAGAGATTTGATTTGGTCTTCATGGTAGACCCTTTTGATGTTTGTGGTGGATTTCCTAACGCATTTTTAGCTTTTGTCTGGGAGTAGTATTTAGCACCGAGCGAGAAATATGGTATTTCCCCCGAAACTACGTGCCACTGTAGGATTGATATTGATAAGTGGGGGCTAAAGGCCAAGTATGAGATTGTGATCATTAAATTTAGGTTGTACTCCCTTGCAAGAGTACAACACTCCAGCCAATGTGAGGTTCTCTCCTTAGAAAAGAAAAACGTTGGACTTCGTGTAGCTCACATGGTTTATGTCGGTTATAAGAACCTCCCAAGTCCATAAGATGTTCAAGTTTCATGATTTACTGAGTCACTCTAAGTCATGAGTTAAAGAGTTTGAGTTGAGTATAATTATTTATGAGTTATATAATGCTTGCATTACTATTGATGATTTGCAAGGAATATATTTCAGTTAATTTAAGCAAAGAAAGTCGTTATCGTCAGCATGCATGATTTTCATAATCATTTATGATATTATTTATAATGTTGCATTGCACCCCCCAAATACTCAGTACATTCCTTAAAGTACTGACCCCATATATTTCTATGTGCTATAGTGTCTTATAATATAGGTATAAATTGTAGCGCAGATACTGTATTCAATCAGTCCACCGCTCCCAGTCAGCAGGTGATAAGTCCTTTTGATTCAAAGGCTTGAGTTCATTATAAGTACGAGAAGTATTATAATTTCTTATTTTAGTTTTATTGAGCTTAGATAGTTGGGAGTCATGACATGGCTATCTAAAGTCAGTACCTGTAGAGGCTTCATAGACAGTCAGTAGAAGTTGATGTATTCCGTTTTAGTTTTGTTTGGTAAAAGTAGAGTTGTAATCTTGTAAAGTTCATGTTTATATTGATCAAGTTTAGAGAAGTTCTATGTTTTCACTGATTTTATATAGATTTAAGCATTTTATCTTATCTTAGGGTCACTTGTGCCCCTAAGCACCATATGACATCTCAAGATCGAATTTTAGGGCGCTACACACTTGGTATTAGAGCACAGAGTTCAAGTGTCCTAGGGTGTCTATGAAGTTGTGTCTTGTAGAGTCTTGCGGAATGGTACAGAGAGGACTGTACTTTTCTTCGAGAGACTATAAGACATTTAGAAAAGTTCTCCATTCTTTCATGCCTTAGATCGTACTATAGAAAGGTTCTTTGAGAAACTTATGCAAATTTTTATCTTCCTCTATTCAGGGCATCCCTACCTTATTTTCGAGGTATTAGAGATAGCCATGCTTAACTCTTTGCAGATAGTACTTTCTTAAGTAGTCTCCACAGATAGTTACAGAGTTTTAAATAAGCTAGAAAGTAACCTATTAGTGTCTTATCATGCCTTGCTTATGAATTGTTCAATAAGCCCAAGTCAGTTGCGCTTCCAGATTCCTTCTCAGAATCCATAATGATAATCTATACTTCTTTATCTATGTACTATTCTTGAGGTAACATGATCTGCAAGTTTTAATTTCCTTCCTTGATAATGCCCTTAGAATTGCAAGTGAGAAATTTCATAAGTCTTATAAAGCAGCCTGAGAAGAGCTTACCAACGTGTTATAAGTTTCCTAAGTTCAATGTTCTGCCCTCTCCCTTATAATTCATTCAGTTAAGACAAATTAAGATATGTATTATTAGATTATCGAATATTGTATGGCGAGTTTCTACCTCTCGTAACCTTGTTATTGTCATGATGTTGGAACTGAAAGTCTAGTGAAGCCGTGTGGGGCTCTTTCAATTCACTATCATAATTGCTTTGTTATCCCATCTTAAATTCTTTTTCAAAATGCAAAATCAAAGACTAGTAAAGCCAGGTGAGGCCTATTTTGATGCATTAGCGACTGTTTGTGTATCTTATTTCCTCATGCTGGTTGGAACTAGGTTTAGAGGTATAGTGGCAAGAAAGGTGGAAAGTGTGATTTATTGGAAGTATGTATAGCCGAGCCTTTTATAGGTGATCGAGTTAGTGATAAAGTGATATTATTCTTATGTGTTAGCTCATGAAAGAAAGAGAAAGAGTTATTGGTGGAGGTAAATAATAGTTTGCTTAAGGTATGAATTGAGTTGTTGACGGTATGTTGCACAAAATAAGTATAGGTTATGGATAAGGACACTTAGTGGATGAGTGTTGTTAACTTAGGTGCTCCTGAGATTGCAAGGGGAAGTTAAGTTGAGGCTTAGAAAGTTATGAACTAAGTTAAGCTGTGTATGAAGAATAAATAGTAATGATGGGTAGAAAGGGGGCATGTTGATGGATTATAAATGAGAGAGGCCATATGATTATGACCAATTATTATTATTAGGGGGTTTAAAAGGGCTAGTGTTTATTGACGTTTTGTTTTATAGTTTCCAAGTGAGAATTGTGGGTATGAGGTGGAGTTGTAAGTTTTGCTAAGCGTTAGGCATTAAGCTTGGATAATTGGTGGCTATAAAGGTGGATATGATGATTTCTTGATTAATAGTGCTAGTTATAGAGAAGTGATCTAATGGGCTTGGACAGTGTATGCAAGAGCTTTAGTTTGATCAACTTATAATTAAGTTTGATTTTATGTTCTTGGTGAGAAATCTTGCCCAAGGTGCTATGGGGCTGTTTTATTTTCTAGGGTCATTGTATGTGACATAATTAGTAAGTGTTGTGGAGTTGCTAGGTTGAGGAAGACTAGTTAGGTAATGAACGATATTCCTAATAATTGAGTCAAGGAGTGTGATGGCTTTAGTCTAAGGGGGAGATAGTAGAACGAGTAACTAGGTTAGGTTGTTAGGTTCTAGTAGATGTGCCAGTAAGTTGTGGAACAGTTGTGAGAAGGGATACTGCTCGACCCATTTTAGTTTAGTATTTTCAGTCATTCCAGTATTCATTCATGCTTTGTGTTTTGATTCCATGATCATGATTCATGTCCAGTCATGCCATAAAGAATCCTGTCTTTACTTAGTTACCAAAATTTGGAGTTTCAGATCTTTCACTGGTTGGAATCATATTTCATAGTTACGAATTCCCAATTTAGGTCATGCAACGCATGACTTATGTACTAACGTTTTGTGACATGTTCAGTTCCAATGTTCAAGCGCTACTTTTAATGATCAACAAAGAAAAAAATTTAGATTTATATCATGCATATCCCCGAGCCGTATTTCTTTGATGGGATTATCATGTTAAATCCTCTATTCCTCAAGCCTCAGTTGAGTGTCAAGTTATTCATAGAATCTATTCATGTGTCAGATCCTCATGATTTAATCTTTTAGTTATCTTTCCTTACCCAAGATAGTGGTGGTGAATAGTTGTTTAGTTGGGAGAGAGGAGATATTTCATTATCAACGATAGAGGGTGGCATGCCTACTTTGACTTGGCGGTAATGTGAAGTATGATTAAGGCTAAGTCTTTGATAAATGTTATGGTTAGTTAAAGTTTAATGTGTTATGATTGGGAAGATTGTGGTGTGTTTATTTTGTGTAAATCCATGAGTTGGAAGGAATATTGGAGAGAAGTATTTGTGTAGGACTTGATTAGCTAGGAGTATGTCAGGTGTGCTTGAAGTGAGTGCACGGAAATTTTTCTTAATAAGAGGTATGTAAAGTATGAAGATAGTCTTGAATATCGTGTTTGGGTGTATGCGGATAGGTGTCTTGCGCATTAGTAAATGGCTAGTACTAGGTGGATTAGAGTTTTCAAAGTGGTAATGAGAATTACTCTTGAAGTGAGAGGTTGTAAGAATGTAGATGTTTGGGAGCTCATGATTCATAATTGGGTTACGAGGCGAATCTTATGGTTCTAGGTTAGGCATGAAGACTATTAGGGGGTTTGGTTAGAGGGGATATGAGTAAATGGAAGTATCGGTGTCATGTGAGGGTTGTAAGTCGAATCATCAAGTATAGTATCAGAAGGGTATAGTATAGTCGAGAGAGTGTTTGAGGAGTGTGGTTGAGTTGGAGAGTAAGGAGTTGCCTTGCTTGAAGCTTAGTAGTTTTATCCTGACTTATGATTCATAGGTTTAGGTTTCAAGTTATGGGATTATGGTAATTCTATGATCTCTGATTCAGATGTCTTGTTTAGATCTTGCCTAAAGTTCTTTGCTCCTTCAGACCATTAAAATTCCTTGGGAGGGTGTTGAAGGAATCCTCTACTTAAGTATGATTATCTAGTATGATTCAGTTTGCATACTTAGCAACACAGGTTTTATAAAATTTGGCAGATAGATTTTTGTGGTCTTCCATTTTTTCGAACTAGTCTGGTCTTACCACTCAAAGTTTCATAAGTACGGGCAATCCGGTAAGTAGTTTAGATTCGAATATATAATTGTGATTCAGTCTGTAAGCATTCATTGAACAATCTTTGTTTTCCAAGTATTCTAATCCAGACAATGCAATACCCATTGTTTAGTCTTATCCTTGTTTCTCATGACCTATGCCTGCATAAATTATCTCTTTGCCGTCTATGAGTTTGATTGCACCATTATCACATCAAGTGAATTCTAAACTCTAAGCATGAGCCCGCTCTTTAATATAAGCAGAAGGCAAATAAACTCAAATTCAGTTAAGAATTACAGTTGTCCTTTATCAATTCTTTTCCTGTTTCGGATCCAGCGGTATAGCTATTCTCATCATGAGTTTATACATCCAATGAAGTACTTTAAAGTTTAGAAAGATATAGATTCAGATTAGAAAGTTGTTTCAGCTGTGTGTCTTCAGTTTTCTCTGTATTCTTGGCCAAACAACAACATTCGAGGATGAATATTTCTAAGGGGAGATATTGTAATACCCCGATCATTTCTTAAGCCTAAATCCGTATTTTGAGTGAATATGGATGACTTCCAAAGTTATTGTTGTTTATATCGTGTTGTATTTCCCTAAATTCAACTTTCTATCATGTGGAGAATTGGATAAGCTTTCCATCGACATAAGATTCACCCAAATCGGACACCCAGTGAGGGAGTTAGAGCTATTTTGTAATACCCCGAGACTCTAACCAATAGTGCAACCATGAATCAAGCTCATGAGAAATAAATTATAGTGCTTTGGTTGTTTTCTAATCATGGGTAATGTGTATTAAGGCCTCAAAGATATCCTAGCGATTAGGTGAATCAAAATATTCCTTACGGATTGAATTCTTGGGAAGGATTTTTCCATATCCAACTTCAAATGATCTTATCTCTCATTATACTATGAATCATTGAGCACACGACCTACCAAAATATATAAAATTTAATTATCTTTCTAACGATACCAATTTCATCAACATCCGATATCGGAGCAAAGAGTTATGCTTATTTTACTTCAGCGTGTCAGCCTGGAAACTTCATGACGACCTTTTGTGATGACTTGTCACAAGCCTGATGGCTTGTCACAAAATGTCGACACCTTAAGGCAGAAAGTCACAAAATCCAACCTTTTGTGAAGACATTTTGTGAAGTCTTGTCACAAGGTTGATGGCTTGTCAAAAAATGTCGTCCACCTTAAGCCAAAAATCCTAAAATCCACCCTTTTTGTGATGACAATTCATGATGGCCTATCACGGGCCTGACGGCTTGTCATGGATTTCGTCAGCTATTTTTTCTCCAGCAATTAAGGGACATTTTTTCAAGGGCATTTTGGTCATTTTTCCACTCATTTTGGTACTATATATATATATATATCCAAGTAGAGAAGAGAAGTTCATTTTCTCTCATTTCTCTTCCAAGAAAGATCTAGAAATAGGGTTTCTTCCGAAATCCTAAATCAAATCTTCTACAAGAAAATTCAAGAATCTTCCAAATATTTAACCAAGTTGTTCAAGAATCAAGTTCTCCAAGTCAAAGACATCAAGAACTTAGCTCAAAAGTGTGAAGAAGAGTTTCCAATCAAGCTTGCTCATCTTAAAATCATAATCCAAGTTATGTGGGGTTTGAACAAGAATGCTTCTTTCGTTTTTGTGCCCAAAGATTCAATTTCTACTATTGAATTTCATGATTTTGCAAAGTGGGTCTACACCCAAATTACTTTATTAATGATTTATATTATTTGAGCTATTCAAGATTGATACACCTAACTATTTCATCATTTTATTTCTTAAATTGAGAACTTATGCCATGAGTTGAATATTGTTATTATGAGTTGATGATTTCCGAATGATTTGAGATAAGAGTCATGATTTAAGATTTTCTATGAGAAGTTTGATTATTGAATATATATATTGATATTTGAGCTTAAGAGTCAAGAATAAGTTCTATGATGTTTTCCTAAAGTTTTTGATACATGATTATTTTACAATTTTCAAATTTATGACTTGATATTTAATATTGTGAATTTCATGTTTCTACCATGAGTTGGTATTTCAAGTGCTTTCAAGACATGTGTCAAGCTTTAAGCTTCCTTATGACAAATTGGATTATTGAGTGTATTGATTCATAAGATTGAGTTGTTACAATGAGTCTTGATATTTCCTCACAGTTATTAATGTTTCCATGACTTAATTAATTGATACATTTTGATATTGAGAAAGATTGATTTTATTTGAGTAGAGTTAAGAATCTACAAATTGATTATGATTTGATAAATGAGAAAGAGATTTGATTTGGTCTTCATGATAGACC
Source organism: Capsicum annuum (assembly GCF_002878395.1). Taxonomy (NCBI): domain Eukaryota; kingdom Viridiplantae; phylum Streptophyta; class Magnoliopsida; order Solanales; family Solanaceae; genus Capsicum; species Capsicum annuum. Next base: position 72,608,504 of record NC_061120.1, on the reverse strand, counting down.
CTTGTGATGTTTGTGGTGGATTTCCTAGAGCGTTCTGAGCATATGTCTGGGAGTAGTATTTAGCATCGAGCGATAAATGTGATATTTCCCCCGAAACTACATGCCACCGTAGGATTGATATTGATAATTGAGGTCCAGAGGCCGAGTATAAGATTGTTATCACTAAATTTAGGTTGTACTCCCTGGCAAGAGTACGATGCTCCCGCCAATGTGGGGTTATCTCCTTAGGAGGGAAAAACGTTGGACTCCATTTAGCTCTCATGGTTTATGTCGGTTATAAAAACCTTCCATGTCCATAAGAGTTCAAGTTTCATGAGTTACCGAGTCACTCTAAGTCATGAGTTAAAGAGTTTGAGTTGAGTATAATGATTTAAGAGATATATAATGCTTGCATTACTATTGATGATTTACAAGGAATATATTTCAGTTAATTCAAGCAAAGAAAATCATTATCGTCAGTATGCATGATTTTCATAATCATTTATGATATTATTTATAATGTTGCATTGTACCCCCACATACTCAGTACATTCCTCAAAGTACTAACCCCCATATATTTCTATGAGCTACAGTGTCTTATAAAGTAGGTTCAAATTGTAGTGCAGATATCGTATTCAGTGAGTCCACCACTCCCAGTCAGCAGGTGACGATTCCTTTTGATTCGAGGGCTTGAGTTGGTTATACAGTTTGAGAAGTGTTGTATTTTCTTATTTTAGTCGTATTGAGCTTAGATAGTTGAGAGTCATGACCCGGCTATCTAAAGTCAGTACCAGTAGAGGCTTCATAGATGGTTAGTAGAAGTTAATGTATTTAGTTTCAGTATCATTTGGTAAAAGTCGAGTTGTAATCTTGTAAAGTTCATGTTTATATTGATCAAGTTCAGAGAAGTTCTATGTTTTCGTTGATTTTATATAGATTTAAGCATTTTATCCAGTTGCTTATGAGTTATGCAAGTAGGAGGGTTAGCTTGGGGTCACTTGTGCCCCAAAGCACCGTGTGACATCTCGTGACCCAATTTTGGGGCGTTAGATCTGCTATACTGACTATAGATAGCTGGGACGCGACTCCAACTACCTCTTTCCAATACATATGAGTAAGAAAGTAAAGTACATAAATGACATCTAACTAAAGCCCCCAAAGTAGGAGGACTCATCATCTCCAGGCTGGAATCTACAACTGTTTGAATATGGTATAAGTACTACAACTGTTACCTATATTCTGTGACAATGTAGCACATAGACGTATATGTGGATCAGTACTTTGAGGATGTACTGAGTATATGGGGGTGAAATGCATAAGTAAAACATCATCTCATCATCATAATTTATAAAGCAATGCATGCTAAATGTAAATGACTCACATAAGATGGAATATCTGAAATACTGAAATCTGAATTCATGAATAACAAGTGATCACATATCTATCATCCACGTAGAAGTGGGAACAATCTAAATCCTATGTTGGCACATAGTTCTGGGGTATGAAAGCATATTAAAGTACCCATCTCGATGCTAAATACTACTCCCATTAAATCTAAACGCTCATTCTGAAGGAAATCCAGTTTAAAAATAGTATAATGGTTTATAATGAAAACCAACTTTATATTTGTAAAGCTAAATCTGAATCTGAAACTATAAAGTGGATTTTATATCTATTTTGAGATCAAAAGGTCAAATCTTTATCAATAATCTGAAAAGAATCTAGTCATAAAGTGCTCATAGCACAATCAATCTTGAAATAACAATACACATTAGGGCTTAGTGACCTATGCATCAATTTCATTTTAAAACATCATAATATTCTTGCTTGGTAATATAAACATTGATAAATTAATTCATAATCTTGAAATTTCTGCAATATGCATGAAAATATGAACATAACCATGTAATTCAACTTCTAAATTACTGGAAATATCATAATCTCATAAATAGCAATAATGCCTAAACCCCAACTTTAGATTCATGGAAAATCAAATAAAAAATCTTAAATTTGTAATTAAAATAAGTTTTGGTCACAAGGATGAAAGGATAATCCTTGTTGATAAACCTAACATACCTTAATTGAAGATTAGTTGAAGAAACTTGATCTACTGAATCCTATTTGTGTTCTGGAAGATGAGTTCTTGAATATCTTGCCTTGAAAATCCTCAATTTGGAGCTTTATTGGAGAATCTATGGAGGATTTTTTATTTCTTGGAGAAGAAGATCTTGAGTTCTAGGGTTTTGTTTTGAGAGAAAAATTAATTAAATAAGTATAAAGTGCTTAGAATAGGCTTAAATCTTATATTTGGATAGTTTGGGGTCTTGGGAATTGACCAAAATACCCTTTTTAAACTTCTAAAGAGAACTGGAAAATATAATATTTTTCCGAACTTGGTGGCCACAGTGATGCACCACTATCGTTGTGGCTTACTGGAATTTAGAGAATTTGGAACTGGGCAGACTCCGTGATGCGCCACCATCGCGGTGCCCCATTTGGAATGTCATTTTGGCCACCTCCGCGATGAGCCATTAACGGGAGGCTTACTGGAAAATACCAAATATGAAATGGGACTCACCCGCGATGCACCATGATCACAGAGCTTCACTGGAAAGTGACTATTGTGATTTTTCTTTTCTCCGTGACGCGCTGAGAGTCCATGTGTCATACTGTCAACTAAAAAATGCTATAACTTCTCAACCGAGTGTCAGATTTAGGCGAATTTGGTGTCAATGAAAAGGTTATCCAATACCATGTTTTGAGATCTTTTGCCCTAGCATGATACATTTACTCACCATGAAGTGGCATTTTTTCCACTTTAGTACCAAATTGCACTCTTTACATAGCTCCAGTGGACTAGCCAAATTGTCTAAACAATCATAGAATGAGTCACCGACAACTTAAAAGTCATCCACAAAAAGTTCAATTATTTTTTCCTGCATATTAAGGAATATGGACATCACACAACTTTGAAAAGTGGCAGGCATATTTCATAGTTCGAATGACATCCTCTTGAATGCAAAGGTACGATAGGGGCAAGTGAAAGTAGTCTTTTCTTAATCTTTGTGAACAATCATATTTTACTGTAACCCGAATACCCTTCAAGAAAAAAATACTAACCTCTGGCTGCTAATTTTTCCAGCATTTGATCCATGAAAGGTACAGGGAAGTGGTCTTTTTGTGTCCACTTGTTCAGCTTTCTGTAATCCATGCAGACCCTCCAATCGGTCATTGGCATTATCAGTACAAATTCATTCTTTTCATTTGGAACAACTGTGATTCCTTTTTTCTTTGATACACACTAAACCAGGATCGCTGACTTGACCCAAACCAGGGCCTTATTGTAATGGGCATCTTAAGTCCAACATGGACCGAAGACCACCCCCGATACCTAAATAACTGTAATACCCCGCATGTTTCTAAGCTAGAAAGTGAATAAGTATTCCTACATATGAAATATCCTATCCTGTGATTCATAGTTGAGTACATGACTTACAATGAATATTCTAGTGATAGGATAGCTTATGATGCATTAAACATGTTCATACAAGTCACTTAAGGTAATACAAGCTAAGAGTTTTTTAATCCATCAAGTTTTAGAGTTTCATTTTGTAAGGGTCATCTTTGAACTAGTACAACTCGATGTTAATGTGGTATTTTGTCTTATTTATACCCACCAAATTGCAGAGAATTGAATTATCTTTCCAACGATATCAATTTCGCCTTAATCCAATACCCGAGAAAAAATTTATACCCATTTTCGTGAGAGATAGTAAGCATAGGCAATTTGGTTAGGCGCCGCCTAACCCAAGCATAGGCGATCACTTGGGCGCCGCCTAAGTCAATTCCAGGTGTTAAAAAAACTCTATTTTGAGTTATTTTAAAGGTAATTAAGTCTTTAAATACTCCTTACATGTCCCTAAACTTAACTATATGAAATATATATCTTCTAAACATACTGCAACCCTATTTTCATCTCAAAAATCATCATCCAAGAGCACTAAAGGAGAAAAACAACTAGGGTTACATAATTTAGCTAGAAGATCTAATTTCAAGGAAATTCCTCCGTCAATCAACAAGAATCTTCCTTCTAAGGTATGTGTAGTGTTCATCTATGGATTCAATTCGTTCATAGAGTTCAAGAATCAATCTTTAAAATACAAAAGCTTGGTTGATTGTGGTGATATGATCACACCCATGTTGATGTTTGATTGTTTTCCTCTTTTTCATTATAAAGTATGATTTCTATATTGTTGGGTGTTGATGATCATGTTGTTGATATTGGGTGATTCCCAAGATGGAATCTTTATATGTTTTTTTTGTGAATTCATGATATCATATGAGTTGGAAATATGTAAATTTGGTTGTTCATGATGTATAATTTGATGAATTCACCTATGCTTAAGATGTGCATGTAAGGTGTTTGATAAAATGCCTAAGAAACTAGAAATCATGCAATGTAGCTAAATTGTGACTAAGTGAAGTATTCATGATATGCCCTTACGTTCCAATGACTTCTATGCTGTTAATGTGCCTTGTAAATGTTGTTGGAATACTCATGAACTATTCTTATGAGATTATGCTATGTTTACTTGCAAATCCTACTTATGAACATGATGTATGATAACCATGCAATCCACATGAACTTCTATTCTATTAGTATGTGTTGCCAATATGATTATGCAACGAACATGATATTAAGATTGTGCAAGTACTTCCATGTGATATGAAATCCTTCCTATGCAATACATTGTTGATAACCATGCATAGTATGAGATCCCTACTTATGATATTATAAATTATGGACTCTACTCTTATGCTAAAGTCAATCATGTGTGTAAGTTTCCTTCCATCGAGTCCTGGGGGTACTTATACCCAAAAACTATAGTTGTGTCCCTAGACCCATGTCATGTTTCACGATATCCGAACTCAAGCTATGATTTCATAGACTTCAGTCAGTCATGTGACTCAGGTAAACCTCATGATCTTAGTTAGTTGTCAGATATCAGTAACATTCCGCCAGTCAATAGAATCTAGTAAGATTAAGTCATGCACAGTCAGTTATTCATGTCCAGTCCCTTCAGATGGGAGTAGAGGTTAGCACCGAGTGAACCCAAGGATGGGAACTCACTCACTAGTTCAGGGTGTGATTCTTAGTAGCAATCCTTGTGTTCCAGAACTACGTAGACAGCGTAGGTTGAGATCTCTTAACCCGTCAGCTCAGGGTTGATGAGGTGGCTTAACACGTCAGTTTTGGGTTCCCACCAATCTCACTGAGTACCCGCCAGATAAGGGTCACTCACAGCTATCCTTACCAGTGGGGCAGTATTGATACCTCTCCAGTCGGGGAAGAGATTGGACCCCAACTTAGCCATAATGGCATACATGGGGCATGTCGATTAAAAACTACTTCCCATAGTTTCAGTATCAGTCTCAGTAGAAGAAATCAGATAGTTCTTCATATTTTAGTATTTACAGGACTGTCAAATATAGTCATCCATGTTATCAGTAAACCATGCATTAGCTTATAAGTCATGCTATTACTTAATCATGGTCCCAGTTTCTATATATGTGTGTTTGCATTCCCATGTTCATATTAGTCATTCAGTGTTGCTCATGCATGAAACCCTTTATGTTCAGCCTACCTTCCTCGTATACTCAGTACTCTAGTTGTACTGACGCATTTGCGCTATGATGCTTTCTTTTCATGTTACACTATAGGTTCTGAGACACGAGCTCTAGCCCAGCAGTAGCAGTAGCGTTCCAGTCACAGAGACACAGTGAGTCCTCATTGATTCGAGGACAATATGATCTGATTCATTTATTTATTCTTCAGTTCAGTTTTACGGAGTTAGTTAGAGACATGTTCCTTCAACTCCTTATTCAGACATTTTAAAGGCTTTTGGATTTAGTTTTAGATTTATGTTCTGATTGAGTTGTTTCAGGTATTTTCACCCATATGATTATATTCAGTTGAAACTTATGGCCTTACAGTTACATGTATTCCATATTATTATATCATGATTTGCAGTATATAGGTATAGATATCAGTCATGGGTTAGCTTGTTGTTCCTCGAGGTCATGAGTATCGTGTAGCATTCCGATTTAGCAAATCAGGGTGTTACAAACTTGGTATCAGAGCCTAAGGTTCAATAGAGTCCTAGGAAGTCTAAAAGCCGTATCTAGTAGAGTCTTGTACATGGGTGTGTTGCACTCCATATTTATGTACGGGGGGCTATAAGATGTTTTAGGAACAGTCCCCTTTCTTCATTATTCATTTCATGCTAGTGAGCATAATCACAAGTTAAACTCTCAGTCTAATCCATTCTTCTCCTATTCCAGACCACGGCCCCAAAGAGAAGAAACTAGTCAGCTCCTCATCCCGAAGATCCTTTGGGTAAATATGTTTCCCATGCGAAGTTTAGAGTCGCATTTACCACACTTGCTTATTCCATGGCTATACAAAATTAATAGACTCCAGTCATTCCGTCCAATCCAGTGGCCACTCCTAAAGTAGCTAGGGTTCGGGACTTCACCCGGATGAACCCTCCATCTTTCCATGGGTCTAAGTCTGATGAGGACCCTCAGGAGTTCATTGACTAGGTCCAAAAAGTTATTGACATCATGGGTGTACTTCTATTGATAGTGCTGAGTTAGCCGCCTACATGTTACAGGATGTTACTCATAATTGGTATAGACAGTGGAAGTCTGAGAGTTTAGATGATTCAGGCCCTACCGAGTGGGAGGAATTTGTCACAACCTTCTTAGATAGATTCTTTCCCCAAGAGCTGAGGAAAGCCAAAGTTCTTGAGTACATCAACCTCAAGCAGGGTAATATGATGGTCAGGGAGTATTCTCTCAGATTCACTCAGCTAGCCAGGTATACTCCTCATGTGGTTACAGACAATAGAGCAAAGATGAGCAAGTTCGTGTCAGGGGTCAATGATAGCATGGTAAATGAGAGTAGGTCTGCAATGCTGATCAGTGATATGACCTTAGCAAGACTCATGACCCATGCCCAGCAAGTAGAAGAGCAGAAGTTTAAGACTAGGGAGAGGCAGAACAAAATAGCAAGGTCAGGCAATTTCAACTTTGCTCACCCCAAGTCAGATGGAGAAAACCGTTCACAGTTTCTCTCCAAGTCAGCCATTCCATCTCCTTCCTCTGCTAGCGTTCCAGTGCTGAAGTTCAGAGACGGTAATAGAAACAAAGTGCCAGGCTGTAAATCTTAGGGCAGTGCTAGCAGTGCCGAAACGAATCCCCTTTGTCAGACTTGTGGTAAGAACCACAAGGGTATTTGCAGAGCCTGTAGTGATGTTTGTTTTGGTTGTGGCAAGCCAGGCTATAGGATTAGGGAGTGTCTGCAGTCAAGCCTCCAGGGTCAACAAAATCATTCTACAGTTCAGTCCATTCGCTTGAACCAACAGGGTGCCATTTCCAGTGCTACCAGTGGGCAACGCCCAAACAAACTCTATGCTCTTCATTCCCGGCAGGATCAGGAAAATTCTCCTGATGTCATTACTGGTACGTTACAGATTTTCCCTCTTTATGTTTATGCTTTTCTAGACCCAAGTGCATCTTTGTATTTTGTTACTTCATACATAGCAGGCAATTTCGGAATCGGTCTCGAAGTCCTAGCAGAGCCCTTCTCAGTCTCTACCCCAGTGGGTAAAACCATCATAGCTCGGTGGGTATACAGGCACTGCCCAGTTATGATAGCTCAAAAATCCACATCAGCAGATTTAGTAGAGTTGGAGATGACTGATTTTGATATCATTCTCGGCATGGATTAGCTTTATTCCGACTATGCCACAGTCGACTACAAAAATAGGATAGTTTAGTTTCAGTTCCTAAATGAGCACGTCCAAGAGTGGAAGGGTGGAATTTAAGCTTTCAGGGGTCAACTTGTTTCCTACCTTCGAGCAAGGAAAATGATTTCTAAGGGGTGTGTGTATTATCTCGTGCATGTTAACATTTTTAGTTCTAAATATCCCAGCCTCAAAACAGTCCCTATTATTAATGAATACTCAGACGTCTTTCCGGAAGATCTCCCATGCATTCCTCCCAAAAGGGAAATAGACTTCGGCATAGACCTTCTTCCAGATTCTCAACCTATTTCTATTCTGCCATATAGAATGGCACCAGCAGAACTCAAAGAACTAAAAGATCAGTTGAAGGATCTTTTGGATAAGGGTTTCATCAGACCCAGTGTTTCCCCATGGGGTGCGCCAGTATTATTCGTGCGTAAGAAAGATGGTTCTCTCAGGATGTGTATTGATTACCATCAACTCAACAAGATTACAATCAAGAACAGATATCCTCTTCCCAGGATTGATGATCTATCTGACCAAATTTTGGGTGCCAGTTACTTCTCCAAGATAGACCTCAGATCAGGCTATCATCATCTCAGAGTTAGAGAATATAACATTTCAAAGACAGATTTCTGTACTCGGTATGGTCACTTTAAATTTTTAGTCATGTCATTTGGTCTTACCAATGCCCCTGCAGCTTTTATGGATTTGATGAACCGTGTGTTCAAGAAGTACTTAGACATGTTTGTCATAGTCTTCATAGAAGATATTCTGTTCTATTCTCGCATAGAGCGTGATCATGCAGACCATCTTAGGATTGTTCTTCAGAATATCAGGGATCACCAATTATTTGCTAAGTTTAGCAAGTGCAAATTTTGGCTAAGATCAGTAGCATTCCTTAGCCATATTGTGTCCAGTGATGGCATTAGAGTAGATCCTCAGAAAACTGAGGCAGTAAGAAACTGGCCCAAACTCGTATCTCCATCAGATATTTGGAGTTTCTTGGGTTTGGTAGGCTATTACGGATGGTTTTTTGAGGGATTTTCTTCTATTGTATCTCCCATGTCCAGATTGACTCAGAAGAAGATTAAGCTTCAGTGGTCAGATTCATACAAGAAAAGCTTTCAAGAGTTGAAGACTCGACTCACCTCCGCTCTAGTTCTAGCTATTCCAGATGGTTCAGATGGTTTTGTAGTCTATTGTGATGCATCTAGAGTGGGTTTAGGTTGTGTCCTCATGCAGCATGGTAAGGTCATAGCCTACGCCTCCAGATAGTTAAACCCACATGAGAAGAATTATCCTACTCATGATCTTGAGTTATCAGCGGTAGTTTTTGCCTTGAAGATTTGGAGACATTATCTCTATAGAGTCATGTAGATGTCTTCACAGACCATAAAAGCCTCTAGTATGTCTTTTCCCAGAAAGATCTTAATCTTCGCCAGAGAATGTGGCTAGAGCTATTGAACGATTACGACATGAGTGTCCTTTATCATCCGAGCAAGGCCAATGTTGTGGACAATGCTCTTAGTCGACTCTCCATGGGTAGTATTTCTCACGTTAAGGATAGTAAGAAAAAAGATGGCTCAGGAGATCCATCAGCTTGCCAGACTAGGAGTTCGCTTGGTTGATTCTTCAGAGGGTGGTGTATGTGTTCATAGTAGTTCAGAGTCATCTCTAGTTTCTAAGGTGAAAGAGAAACAAGATAGGGATCCTAACCTTGTCAAGCTTAAAGAGTCAGATTAGAATCAGAAAGTTGAGGTTTTCTCCCAAAGGGAAGATGGTTTTCTTCATTATCAGGTCGTTTATGTGTTCCAGGTGTAGATGAATTGAGGCAGCAAATACTTGTAGAAGCACATGGTGCACGATACACTATTCATCCAGGGGCCACTAAGATGTACTGCAATCTGCGGGAGATCTATTGGTGGACTGGGATGAAAATAGATGTTGCAGAGTTTGTGGCTAAGTGCTCTACATATCAGCAGGTTAAGATAGAGCATCAAAAACCTAGTGGTTCCATGCAAGAGTTCACCATTCATACTTGGAAGTGGGAAGAAGTTAATATGGACTTCGTGATAGGTTTGCCTAGAACTCATCATCAGCATGATTCAGTCTGGGTCATTATAGATAGAATGACCAAGTCAGCTTATTTCTTTCCTGTACGTACTTCTTATTCCTCTGAGGATTATGCCAAACTCTATATCAGGGATTGAGTCAGGTTACACGATGTTCCACTATCTATCATCTCAGACAAAGGTACCTAGTTTACTTCTCACTTTTGGAAAGCATTACAAAAGGGTCTCTGTACCCAAGTCCATCACAAAATAGCATTTTATCCTCATACAGATGGTCAAGCAGAGAGGACCATTCAGACTCTTGAAGATATGCTAATGGTGTGTGCAATTGACTTTAAGGGAAGTTGGGATGACCACTTGCCTTTGATTGAGTTTGCATCTAATAATAGCTATCATTCTAGTATTTAGATGGCTCCATTCGAAGCTCTCTATGGTAGGATATGTAGATCTCCGATTAGTTGGTTTGAAGTTAGTGAGGCCTCAGTCATAGGTCTTGAGTTAGTATTTGATGCCTTAAAAAAAGGTCAATTGATAAGAGAGAGACTCCGGGTTGCTCAGAGTCGATAGAAGTCCTATGCAGATGGTCTTAGAAAGGATCTCGAGTTCGAGGTCAATGTCTATCTTAAGATCTCTCGCATGAAAAAAGTGAAGAGGTTCAGCAAGAAAGGGAAACTCAGTCCTTGATATGTCGGTCTCTTCAGAATTCTTTGTCGCTTTGGCAAGGTAGTTTATGAGCTTGAGTTGCCTTCAGATCTAGCCTCAGTCCATCCAGTCTTCCATGTCTCTTTGCTAAAGAAGTGCATAGGTGACCGAGCAGTTGTTGTCCCTATTTAGAGCATCAACATTCAGAACAACCTCTCTTATGAAGAGATTCCAGTCAAAATCTTAGATTATCAGACTCGTAGATTGAGGAACAAAGAAATCCCTCTAGTCAAGGTTCTTTGGCTAAACCAGTCTCATGAGGGAGCTATTTTGGAAGCAGAAGTAGATATGCATACCAAGTATCCTCACCTCCTCCCCACCAATTCAGATCAAGCTCAAGGTAACAGTTCTTCTTAAGCTTATTAAGTTTCATGTTCATGTTTCCAGTATAAACTTGGTACCTATTAACTGTTTCATACTTAGTCATGCATTCATGTATCAGTTTTCCATGCATAAGAGATACACGAGCTCAATATATTTAGCATGTCAGTCATGAGATCAATTTTTAGTTCTTCATGTTCAGTTCAGGTTCTATTGTCTTGTATCCTTTCTTAGTAGATTCTCATTCAAGGACGAATGTTCCAAAGGGGGAGATATTGTAATACACCACATGTTTCTAAGCTAGGAAGTGAATAAGTATTCCTACATATGAAATCTCCTATCCTGTGATTCATACTTGATTACATGACTTGCAATTAATATCCTAGTTATAGGATAGCTTATGATTCATTAAGCATGTTCATACAAGTCACTTAAGGTAATACAAGCTAAGAGTTTTTGAATCCATCAAGTTTTACTGCTTGATCTTGCAAGGGTCATCTTTGAACGAGTATAACTCCATGTTAGTGTGGTATTTTGTCTGATTTAGACCCATGAAATTGTAGAGAATCGAATTAGCTTCCCAAAGATACAAATTTCGCCTTAATCCAATACCCGAGCGAAAAGTTATGCCCATTTTCATGAGAGATAGTAAACATAAGCGATTGGTTAGGCGCCGCCTAACCCAAGCATAGGGGATTGGTTAGGCGCCGCCCAACCCAAGCATAGGGGATCACTTTGGTGCCGCCTAATACAATTCCTTGTGTTAAAAAAAAAACTTCGTTTTGAGTTATTTTAAAGGTAATTAAGTGTTTAAATACTCCTTACATGTCCCTAAACTTAACCCTACAAAATATATATCTTCTAAACATACTGCAACCCTATTTTCATCTCAAAGCTTATCATCTAAGAGCACTAAAGGATAAAAGCAACTAGGGTTTCATAATTAAGCTTGAAGATCCGATTTCAAGAAAATTCCTTCATCAATCATCAGGAATCTTCCTTCTAAGGTATGAGTATTGTTCATCTATGGATTCAATTCGTTCATAGAGTTCAAGAATCAATCTTTAAAATATAAAAGCTTGGTTGATTGTGGTGATATGATCATACCCATGTTGATGTTTGATTGTTTTCCTCTTTTTCATTATAAAGTATGATTTCTATACTATTGGGTGTTGATGATCATGTTGTTGATATTAGGTGATTCCCAAGATGGAATATTTATATGTTTTTTCTTGTGAATTCATGATATCATATGAGTTGGAAACATGTAAGTTGGGTTTTTCATGATGTATAATTTGATGAATTCACCTATGCTTAAGATGTGCATGTAAGGTGTTTGATAAAATGCCTAAGAAACTAGAAATCATGCAATGTAGCTAAATTGTGACTAAGTGAATGATTCATGATATGCCCTTACGTTCCAATGAATTCTATGTTATTAATGTTCCTTGTAAATGTTATTGGAATACTCATGAACTATTCTTATGAGATTATGCTATGTTTACTTGCAAATCCTACTTATGAACAAGATGTATGGTAACCATGCAATCCACATGAACTTCTATGCTATTAGTATGTGTTGCCAATATGATTATGCAACGAATATGATATTAAGATTGTGCAAGTACTTCCATGTGATATGAAATCCTTTCCATGCAATACATTGTTGATAACCATGCATAGTATGAGATCCCTACGTATAATATTATAAATTATGGACTCTACTCTTATGATCAAGTCAGTCATGTGTGTCAGTTTCCTTCCATCGAGTCCTGGGGGTACTTGTACCCGAAAACTATAGCTGTGTAACTAGACCCATGTCATGTTTCATGATATCCGAACTCAAGCTATGATTCCATAGACTTCAGTCAGTCATGTGACTCAGTAAAACCTCATGATCTTAGTCAGTTATCAGATATCAGTAACATTTCACCAGTCAATGGAATCCAGTAATATTAAGTCATGTAAGTTAGTTATTCATGTCCAGTCCCTCCAGATGGGAGTAGAGGTTAGCACGAGTGAACCCAAGCATGGGAACTCACCCACAAGTTTAGGGTTTGATTCTTAGTAGCAATCCTTGTGTTCTAGAACTACGTAGCCAGCGTAGGTTGAGACATCTTAACCGGTCAGCTCAGGGTTGATGAGGTGGCTTAACCCATCAGTTTAGGGTTCCCACCATTCTCATTGAGTACCTACTAGATAAGGGTCACTCACAACTTTCCTTACTAGTGGCACGGTATTTACACCCCTCCTGTCGGGGTAGAGATTGGACCCCAGCTTAACCATAACGGCATACATAGGGCATGTTGGTTAAACACTACTTCCCACAGTTTCAGTATCAGTCTCAGTAAAACAACTCAGATAGTTCTTCAGATTTCAGTAAATACAGGACTGTCAGATACGGTCATCCATGTTATCATTTTCAGTATCAGTCAGGACAATTATCACTAAACCATGTATTAGCTTACAAGTCATGCTATCACTTATTCATGGTCCCAGTTTCTATATATGTGTGTTTGCACTCCCATGTTCATATTAGTCAGTCAGTGTTGTTCATGCATGAAACCCTTTATGCTTAGCCTACCTTCCTCGTATACTTAGTACTCCAGTTATACTGACGTATTTGCGCTTTGGTGCTTTGTTTTCATGTTACACCATAGGTTCCGAGACACGAGCTCTAGCCCAACAGTAGCAGTAGCGTTCCAGTCGTAGAGACACAGTGAGTCCTCATTGATTCAAGGAAAATATGATTTGATTCATTTATTTATTCTTTAGTTCAGTTTTATGAAGTTAGTTGGAGACATGTTCCTTCAACTCCTTTTTCAGACAGTTTAGAGGCTTTCGTATTTACTTTTAGATTTACGTTCAGAAGGAGTTGTTTTGGGTATTTTCACCCACATGATTGTATTCAGTTGAACCTTATGGCCTTAGAGTTCCATGTATTTTGCATTATTATATCATGATTTGCAGTATATAGGTACAGATATCAGTCATGGGTTAGCTTGTGGTCCCTCGGGGCCATGAGCATCGTGTAGCATTTCAGTTTAGCAAATTGGGCTCTTACAATAACCAACCTACATATACCCTGAGTCGAATGACTTCCATACATATAATAAGATAGAGTAGTTCAAAATATAATGACTTTGGGATAAGTGTATCCAAGACCAATCCAACTAAGACAAACCATCCAAACCGAACCAACAACCATAACATAATCATTCCATTCCATAACATACCCAAGTCCACAATTTGTCCATACAAAGCCTCTAAAATAATCAAAGAATATACGCTCAGGACATGCCCCTGAACATAGACAAAACTAGTATCCAAAGTATGGAAGATCACCATTTCAACTCAACACAAGCCATCCCCGAATCTAAGTTACTGAGCAGGAAGTGTGATAGTATGACGAGTTTTGGCATCGTACGAGGATACAACGCCCAAATACGGTTAGTGATTAGAGCGCTAGCATGTAAATCAAGGATAAGAATAATGTAATACCAACAATTCAAATCCATTTAACCAATACAATAAGTACATATATATATCAAGTTGGGATAGGGAACATGATTAACATGAATTTTGAAAACGTTAACCTGGGCTGTGTCTAAACACCATCATATATCAAGGCACCCATGGGCTATATAGGCCGAACTTTACCATAGTTGAAAGGCCCCAATGCATGTAGCCGTAGGATCGAAAGAATATCAATAACCATATATGCGTATATGGGGGGACTCAAACCTCTCGACATAATCAAGATAACATAAGAACCAATGAATATATTATGGGGGACACAAACCTCCCATTTATATATTCATTTGGGGGGTTCGAACCACCTGGTCACAGAGATACCCGCACTGGCTAGCGCAGTTTCCAATCTTAGTCCTTTGGATTTCCACTTCCATAGCCTGGCTACATATCTTGCTATCCCTTACACATACATAAACATTAAACCAATTGCTTACTAAGGGAACCCATTGGTATCATCATACCAACACTAATTTCAAGTATGCCACATGCCATTACCATTATTAATCAATTGTTCATTTGGAACTCGAACCCATTATCTAACAAAGACATTAACTCAATTCAATTTGTTGGGACTTAAACCCATTTAGCCAATTTAACCATCCAGGTTATCCTTTAAATGAATATATAGCCAACAAGACCTTCACAAAACCATTTTCCAATGATTCTCAATCTTTAGGCCAATGCCTTAGTTCAAAAAATAATTCAACATATGACTACTTTGTTCTCTTAGACATTTTCATAAACATATTGAGGGCATACCTTTACCAAGACCAAATCCAAAGTAAAAACCATCAATTTTAGGGTTAACCATCACCCAATTATTAAACCACAATTACCAAGCACCCACATGTGCAAAACCATCATTAAAATATATATATTCATAATTTAAATAAAACGTAAACAATAATCAACAATATGCAGCAAAACCCTCAACACTGGTTTTCAAAACCACCCTTAATAATTCCTAAACAAAGATTTAAATATGTGATTTTCATGAACTAACAATCAGGGAAGAGTCACATTCCTTATTCACGAATATTCAACAAGAGATTTTTGGACTTTAATCCTTTAGATGAACATATAAAAGAAACCCTAGACCAATCTTCTTAAGATCCTTTAGATTGAGTTTTGAGAGTGTTTTGATCTTCTACGGGGAGTAATGAGAGACAGAATAGTGTAATAGAAATGGGGTCTTAAGGGTTTTTGGGTAGGAAATATCTGGAATACCCTCAGCTTAAATGCTGAAAAATGTGTGCAGGAGTGTAACTCCTTGAAAATCTATCTCGAGTTGTCACACAGTGCTTAGGACCACAAATGATCCCAAGCTAACCATTCTATGGTATAAATTATAAGAAACTAAATAAATATGTATAAAATTCATGAGCTTACTGTGCTTAAACATAAAAATGATGGAATTGGTGAAATTACAATATTTATACAAATTTTACATTCTGATAAAGTCTGAAAATATAGATTGAAATTACATAACAGATGCTAAATGATATCTATAAGGCCTTTACTATACTGAATATAGGTAGCTGGGATACAACTCCAACTACCCCTAGTCAATACATATGAGTAATAAAGTAAAGTACATAAATGAGCTCTAACTAAAGTCCTCGAAGTAGCAGGACTTATCATCTGTCGGCTAGAATCTGCAATTATCTGAATATGGTATACATGCTACAACTCATACCTATATTATGAGACAATGTTGCATATAAACTTATATGTGGATCAGTACTTGGAGGATGTACGGAGTATATGGGGGTGAAATTCATAAGTAAAAAATCATCTCATCATCATAATTTATAAAGCAATGTATGCTAAATGTAAATGACACACATAAGCCAGAATATCTAAAATACTAAAATCTGAAATCATTTATAGCAAATCAAACTTTATAAAGCTATTGAGTCATAATATTTAGTTCTAAAAGTTGTGCTAACATTCTATCTTTAAATCATACTGTCTAAGTGTAGAGAGAGCTCACTTCTAAATCTGAAGTCAAAAAGAAGAAATCTATAATTCTTATCTTTCTGTAAAACATAGTCTGAATAAAATTGTGAACCTTTACACTTAGTTTTCTAAAACCTTTTCTGTAGATATTTTACTTTAGCTATAAGGGAAAATACTTTATTAAGCTTTCTGTAAGGGAATATACTTTAGCTTAAGGGTTTAAAAATCTGAAAACTTATTCTACATGGGAGGTTCTTCTAATCGATATAAACCATGTGAGCATTCATTGAGTTCAACGTTCTTGTCCCCCTAAGGAGGAATACTCATGTTGGGGAGAGGAGTCATACTCTTGCCAGAGAGTATAACCTATCTAAGTGATCACATATCTATCATCCACGTAAAAGTGGTAACAATCTAAATCCTACTTTGGCATGTAGTTCTGGGGTATGAAATTTTAGTAAAGTACCCATTCAGTGCTAAATACTACTCCTATTAACTGTATGCTCATTCTGATGGAAATCCACTTTAAAAATAGTATAATGGTTTATAATGAAAACCAATTGTATATCTGTAAACCTAAATCTGTAATCTGAATCTGTAAAATCGATTTCATATCTATTTTGAGATTAAAATATCAAATCCTTATCAACAATCTGAAAAGAATCTAGTCATAAAGTGCTCATAGCACAATCAATCTTGAAATAACAATACTAATATTCTTGCTTGGTAAAGTAAACATTGATAAATTAATTCAAAATCTAGAAATTTCTAAAATATGCCTGAAAATATGAACATAACCATGTAATCCAACTTCTAAATTTTTGGAACTCTCATAATCTCATGAATAGCAATAATGTGTATAAACCGTAACTTTAATTTCATGAGAAGTCACATAAAAATTCAGTAAAATTGTAATTAAAGTAAGTTTTGGGTAAAAAGAAGAAAGGATTCCTTGTTGAAAAACCCCACAGACCTTAATTGAAGATTAGTGTAAGAAACATGATCTATTGATTCGTATTTAAGTTTTTGGAGATGAGTTCTTGATTATCTTACCTTGAAAATCCTCAATTTGGAGCTTTCTTGGAGAATCTACGAAGGATTTTTGATTTCTTGGAGAAAAAGCTCTTGAGTTAAAGGGTTTTGTTTTGAGAGAAAAATTGATGAAATAAGCATAAATTTCTTAGAATAGGCTTAAATCTTATGTTTGGAAGGATTGGGGGCTTGGGAATTGACAAAAATACCCTTTTTAAATTTCCATATAGAACTGGAAAACGTAATATTTTTCCGAACTAGGTGGCCACCGCGATACGCTACTATCATAGTGGCTTATTGGAATTTGGACAATTGGGATATGGACGGACTCTGTGATGTGCCACCATCGTAGTGCCCCATTGAAATGTCATTATGGCCACCTCCGTGACTCACCATTATCGGGAGGCTCACTGGAAATTGCCAAATGTGAAATATGGTTCCTCCTCAATGCACCTTGATGGTGGAGCTTCACTGGAAAGTGACAATTGTGATTTTTACCATCTCTATGACATGCTGAGAGTCCAAGAGGCACACTGTCAACTTAAAAATGCTCTAACTTCTCAATTGAGTGTTGGATTTGGCCGAATTCGGTATTGATGGAAAGCTTATTCAATACCATGTTTTGAGATCTTATGCCCTAGCACAATACATTCTCTCACCATGAAGTGGACTTTTCCCACTTTAACACCAAATTGCACTCTTTACATCTGTACAGTGCACTAACCAAATGGTCTAACCACCGATCTCAAATGACATCACCTTCTACTAACCCACATCATTCTTAATTTGCATCAAGATGGGATCTTCAACCTTCTTCTTTTTAATTTCTGCACAAAGGGAAGACGTAGCTATCTCATGAACAACCATTCCCTCATCTTCGAAATCCAAGAGTCGCACTCCTAGATTTGTAAGTTGATGAATATCTTTCACCATCTCTGTCTTCCCTTCATCAGCATGAGAAAGACTGCCCATAGACAATCTGCTGATGGAGTCGGCTATCACATTTGCCTTACCCGGATGATAGTGAAGGCTAATGTCATAGTCTTTCAAAAGATCCATCCAACGCCTTTGCCTGAAATTTAGTTCTTTCTGTTAGAAAACATAGTGCAAACTTTTATGGTCAGTGAAAATATCAACACGCACCCCATAAAGATAATGCCTCCAAATTCTAAGCACAAACACCATAGCTGCTAATTCCAAATCATGTGTGGGGTAGTTCTGCTCATGCACCTTTAAATGCCTAGATACATAAGCCACCACCTTTTCGTGCTGCATAAGTACACACCCAAGTCCCACATGGAATGCATCCCAGTACATAACAAAACCCTCTATACCTTCCGGAAGATTCAAAATAGGAGCCGTAGTCAACTTGTCTTTCAACTTCTCAAAACTATTCTCACAAGAGTCAGACCATAAAAACTTCACCTTTTTTTGAGTCAACTTAGTAAGTGGAGTAGCTATAGAAGAGAAACTCTCTAAAAACCTTTGATAATACCCTTCCAAACTCAAGAAACTCCAAATGTCGGTTGGAGTCGTGGGTATGTTCCATTTTATTACTGCCTCAATCTTTTGTGGATCAACCTTAATCCCTTCGCTAGACACAATCAAATCTCCTACCAGAGTGGAAATAGAGAAAGGTTCGGCAATCACATCGGGTTCAAACCCAAAACCAACAGCCACATATAGGGTCACATAATATAAGGTAGACCATCGATCAAGAAATACATATACCTCACAAGAAAAGATTTGTAACGTACCAGTGACTATGTCTAGTGAGGCTTTCACCTCCTGGCGATTAGTCAGAGCATACAGCCAATTGCGACCTCTCCTAATAGATGAATTAGTGCTCTTTGGAGGTGGTGGTGGTGCAAAAGAGTTTGCCTGAGACATAGCTCCACCAACATTCCTCCTAGAAGAGGGATATTCTCTTTAGAAGTGGCCCGTCTAACTGCATGAATAACACACCGACGATCCCAACTAACACTTTCCCAGATGATGCCTACCATAAGTATTACATTGCAGATAAGAATGGTACTCCTGATCCATACTATCTTGCAACTGAGTATCCTGAGCTTTGGGTCCCAGGCTAGCCTGAAAACTCTGAGATCGTCTATCAACTGGAGGTCTGGGCACTAGGGTGCTAGCTGCAGACTGCCCCTTGCCCTAAAACAACTTATTTTGCCATTTTTTACCCCAATTACCCCCTGCTGCTGATTGGGGTTCTGATCCGCTGATCTGGCTCTCTTCACCTGCCTGTCCTTCTCTCTAGACTCAACTATCTTCTTTTTTTTCTCCTCAACCTACTGCATATGGACTGTCAGCCTAGGAAATTCCAATTCCCTGTTTATCATCTCCCCTTGATATTCAAGCACCAGATCATCTAAAAGGCCAAAAGCAAACTTTCTCATTCGGGCCCTCATACTACTCGTCATCTCAGGAGCATAATGGGCCAGCTGATTAAACTTTAAAATATACTCCTAATCACTCATCTTACCCTGCTTAAGGTTCATAAACTCCTCTGCTTTGGCTTACCTCAACTCTATAGGAAAGAACCAGTCAAGAAAATCTTCCACTAACTCATCCCACACTATGGGCTCAGCACTGTCACCCTTTGCCTCTTCCCACTCATTATACCATTGTTTCGCTACATCCTTTAGCTGGTATACTGCTAGCTCAACACCTTCCACCTAATCAGTATGCATCACTCTAAAAATCTTCTCTATTTCTTTTATGAACTCTTACAGATCCTCTTCTACCTTAGTGCCAGTAAACTTAGGCGGGTTCATTCTTAAGAACTGACCCACCCTAGTAGCTTCATATGTAACAGGTGCAGACCCAATATCTTCTAATCATTGGGCCTGATTAGCCATAAACTGTGTCAGCATATGAATAGATTATCTGAATTCCGCATTTGAAATATCCCTCTGAGTAGTCGGGGGACGGTTAATATTAGTCCGAGGAGCCCTATGTGGAGTTGTTGGGACTAGAGAGACTCCCGGAGTAGGGGCAGGTTTTGGAGTGTGAGCTCTACTACATGTCCTCATCCCATAAGTTGGACGGACTTCGTCCACTTGAGCATTAACGTTGGTGCGACGGGGAGGCATAACTGGTTTTTCTGGAAAGCAAGAGATCATAGATAAGGGGACAGATTAGACTCTGAAGCATGAACTAAATCACAAAAAAGACAAAAATTCCTAAATTCCTAGTAGCCTCCTGCTTATAAGTGTGGCACGCTACACACTCATAAATAAGACTCTATCCGATGCAATTTTGCATACACCCTGGGACCATGAACCGTGCTTTGATACCAAGTTTGTCACGACCTAAACTAGGGCCTGGACATAATGGACATCCCAAACCCTGAGTGCCCGAAACGTCCCTCTCTATCTGGTAAGCATGCACACATTCATATAAATAAAGAAGATGTGAAAACATAATCTGCTATGAAAACATGGTCAATTCTGAATTCAGCATAAGTATGAAAATTGAAAATCAATTACATCTAATAACATATGACTCGATCTGCAAAATCTCTACTATAAGAAAATCTGATAATTGTCTAAAAACTGGGACAAGTCCCCCAGTAGAT
Organism: Capsicum annuum; assembly: GCF_002878395.1. Taxonomy (NCBI): domain Eukaryota; kingdom Viridiplantae; phylum Streptophyta; class Magnoliopsida; order Solanales; family Solanaceae; genus Capsicum; species Capsicum annuum. The sequence continues at coordinate 72,587,505 of NC_061120.1, read as the reverse complement.
CAAAATGATAATAAAGGACTTAATCTGAAAGACGGGCCTTCTATAATAGAGAAGGCTTACCAACTAATCACTGCAACTCTATCTGACGAATCTACTAGCTTTCTGGACTCCTAGACTGAGCCTCAAAACCTAGAGGGAGAAGGGGGTCAATACAAATGTACTGGTATGCAAAGAAATCTAAAATAAAGCTTATATGTAAATAAAATAGTTTGGGAAACAACTTTTTCAAGACATTATACATCAAGTGGCTTTCGAAATGCATGGGCGTATTTCTAAAAAACATGTAACCTGCCTGTCAATGCAAGTTCTAATCTGTATATTGCTTCTGAGTTAGGTGGCGCTCCCCTACAATTCTGATATTCCACGGACGGTATGGAATCTGTCATTGACTCGTCAGGGAAGCCCCCAACCTAAGTGTGCCGCAAGGGTTGGAGTTCCTGAATCTGATACGCCACAGGGCTTTAGGCAAGCATAATAAATAAACCCGGATTGGTAAATCACAGTTTTGGGCGATGAGTTTTTTAATACTCATGCCCTCTTTGGGGAACCACCTAAACTCTCTTTATGCACAATTTTATTCTGTTCTAAATCATGCATGTTTTTAGTTTTAACATCTGAAAAGTCTGATTTCAAACATTCATTAAATCTGTTCTGAATTATCATGGCATAATCTGAATAGTTGTCGTCACACCAAGACTTTCAAGTCCTATTTCTGAGCCATAATTTATCATGCATAATTCTTTCATTAAAACACAGTTCAGACCACCCAAACATGCAAATAATATAAAAGATTCCATGTTCCAAGAACACAAGTCAAAACTATGCTGAGATTGTTCAAATATATGGTGGTCATGTGCTTTTGGAAAAATCATGCACTCTTTCATTATATGAATATTTTCAACATTTATCAATATGCACAACCCTCTCTTTCGAATTTAAAACCATAAATTAATTTGTAGCATTAATCAATATATTTTATACCATGCTTTTCAAGCTACATTCAAAACAATCTATATCATAAGAAAATTGGGAAAACTATACCAAGAGAGGTATTCATGTGAGTCATGCTCTCAATTCATTCATAAATCATAAAACATATGCATACGTATATATAATTTCAACTCAATTTGGGGAAGTTCAAAAGACTAAAACAATACCGTCAAGATTTCTAAAATAGAATGTATTCATAAATCTGAAAACCCCTTTCTTAAAATCATGATTTCTATGCCCATGAGATTTTTAGAAAAACCCCGCGTACCTCAAAATAGGAAAACAATGGGTGTTTCTTGAAGCCTATGATCCCGGGACTTCGAATCTTCAATATATTTTAAAAACCCACAGTTGAATCTTGAGTTTCTTGAAGTTCTTGTTTGAAGCTCTAGAGAGGATTCTTGATGATTTTGATGAAAGTAGGGTTAAGTCACTCAAACATACCCTAAATCCTTTGTTTGGATGATTTTAAAGGCTAGGGAAAAGTCAAAATTACCATTAATGGCTCCTAAACAGAACTAGAAATTTGAATATAAAAATTTGATTTTGGGTGCCACCGTGACGTGCCACAATCGCGGTGGTCCACTGGAATTTGACGAGTGAGAAATTGAGTGCCTCCATGATGCGCCACCATCGCGAAGGCCCACTAGAATTTGAAGATTTTCAATTTTACCCTCTCCGTGATGTGCTATACACCAAAATGACGATGTTTACGACTGGAACTTTAAATTATTCATAACTTCTTCACCGAGGGTCCGTTTTGGACGAATCTTATATCGTTGGAAAGATAATTCGGTCATCTATGTAATGAAAGGTTGAATTCTATGAAATTTCATATAAAATTAATTTATATCATTGTAAAATCTAATATTTAGACTTTCCATAGACGTTATTTAGCTAAGAAGACGTCGGGGTGTTACAACAAACACATTGAGGGAATACCTTTACCAAGACCAACCCAAATTAAAAACCATCAATTTTAGGTTTAACCATGACCAAATTGTTAAAACACAATTACCAAGCATCCACATGTGCAATACTATCATTAAAATATGTATATTCATAATTTAAATGAAAAGTAAACAATACTCAATAATATTCAACAAAACTCTCAACATTGGTTTCAAAACCATCCTTGATGATTGATAAACAAAGATTTAAACATATGATTTTCATGAACTAACATGAGGGAAGAGTCACGTGCCTTATTCACGAATATTCACAGAGAAATTTTTGGTCTTTAATCCATTAGATTAACACATTGAAGAAACCCTAGCCCAATCTTCTTAAGAGCCTTTATATAGAGTTTTAAGAATGTTTTGATCTTCTAAAGTGAGTAATCAGAGACCGAATAATGTAATAAGACATAGGTTTTTAAGGGTTATCAAGTGGGAAATATATGGAATACCCTCATCTTAAAAGCTAAAAAATGTGCACAGGTGTGTAACGCCGCAAAAATCTGTCCCGAGATGTCACACGATGCTTAGGACCACAAGTGATCCCAAGCTAACCATTCTATGGTATAAATTATAAGAAACTAAATAAATATGTATAAAATTCATGAGCTTACTGTGCGTAAACATAAAAATAATAGAATCGGTGAAATAACAATATTTATACAAATTTTACATTCAGACAAAGTCAAAAATATTGACTTAAATTACGTAACTGACGCTAACTGACGTCTATGAAGCCTCTACTAAACTGACTATAGATAGCTGGGATGAAAATCCAACTAGCCCTAGTCAATATATATGATTAAGAAAGTAAAGTAAATAAATGACATCTTACTAAAGTCCCTGAAGTAGGAGGACTCATCATCTATCGGCTAGAATCTGCAACTATCAGAATATGGTATACATGCTACAACTTGTACCTATATTTTGAGACAATGTTGCAGATGGACGTATATGTGGATCAGTACTTTGAGATGTACTGAGTATATGGGGGAGAAATGCAAAAGTAAAATATCATCTCATCATCATAATTTATAAAACAATGCATGCTAAATGTAAATGACTCACATAAGTAGGAATATTTGAAATACTAAAATCTGGAAATTTCTGCAATATGGATGAAAATATGAACATAACCATGTAATTCAACTTCTAAATTTCTAAAAATCTCATAATATCATAAATAGCAATATTGGGTATAAACTATAACTTTAATTTCATGGAAAGTCACATAAAAATTCAGTAAATTTGTAATTAAAATAAGTTTTGGGCGCAAGGATGAATGAATTATACTTGGTATAGACCTCCGAATCTCATGTGCTCAATTTTCACTTGTTGATGCACCATGCACTTAGGAACATAATTAACCATATCTCACTTTATTTTATTCCACCAGTAGAAATCCTTAAGATCATAATATATTTTTATAGAAATAGGATGAATAGTATAACATGATCCATGAGCTTCGGCCCAAATCCTTTCCCTCAATCCATCAACATTGGGGACATACAACTACCTTGGTACCTCAAGATACCATCACCACCAATCGCAAAGTCAACAACCTTTTGCTAGCCAACATTCCTCTTAATCTTCATCAAGTCAAAATCCAACATTAGATTTTTCTTTATTTCAAAAATAAGAGATGACTGCGATAAATGATGTACAAACACACCACCATCTTTAAAGTTTGTGAGATAAACTCCAAGATTAGGCAAATAGTGAATGTCCTTCACCAACTCTCACTTATCCTTATCAACATGAGCTAGACTCCATTAAATAACCTACTAAGAGCATCAGAAACTACGTTAGCTTTACCTGGATGGTAATGAAGACTCGTATCATAGTCTTTCAGCAACTTAAGCCACTTTCTTTGCCAGAGATTGAACTCTTTTTAGGTAAACACATATTGTAGGCTCTTATGATCAGAAAATATGTCAACATGAACCCTATATAGATAGTGATGCAAAATTTTCAATACAAATACCACCGTTAATAGCTTCAAATCGAGAGTAGGGTAGTTCTTCTCATGAACTTTTAACTGCCTAGAAGCATAGGACACCATCCTACGTACTACCTCAACACACAACAAAGCATAATACGAGAAGTATCACAATACACTACAAAGCCATCATTACTCAGGAGCAAGGTCAAAACCGTAGCTAAAGTCAACTTATCCTTCAACTTTTAAAAACATCCATCAAAAGAATCAGACCACAAGAACTTTACCTTCTTCTAGGTCAATCTAGATCACTTCATAACCACTACAACCTTTGTGGATCCACCATGATCCCTTTACTAGAGATAACATTATCAAGTCAAGTCACAGCCTTAAAAAAAACTCACACTTTGAGAACTTAGCATACAAACACTGATTCTTTAAGGTCTACAACATAGCACAGAGGTGACAAAACATGGTCCGCCTCACTCTTAGAGTATACTAGAATATCATCTATGAACATGATGATAAAAAAATCCAAAAACTGATGAAAGACCCTATTCATCAAATCCATAAACATTATCGGAGCATTTTTCAACCTAAAAGACATAACTAGAAACTCATAGTGACCATACCAGGTCCTGAAGAAAGTCTTAGAGATATCGAATTCCCTAATCTTAAGCTGATGATAATCAAACCTAAGATCAATCTTAGAGAATGCTTCGCACCTTAAAGCTAATCAAACAAGTCGTCAATCTTAGGAAGAAGATACTTAATCTTTACATTAACCTTAATCAGTTGATGACAATCAATGAACATATGAAGTGAACCATCCTTCTTACATACGAACAACACAAGATTGCTCAAAGGAGACACACTAGGACTGATAAAACCTTTATCTAAGAGATCCTTTAATTTCTCCTTAAAAACCTTCAACTAAATTGGAGACATGCTATAATGAGGGATAAAAATAGGATGAGTGTTCAAAACAAGATCAATCCTAAAATCAATTTCCCAATCGGGAGAAACACCGGGAAGATCATCAGGAAAAATCTTAGAAAACTCATTAACCACAGGAATAAATTCTAGAGGACCTTCCGAGTCAAAATATTTAACCCATACTAAATGATACAAACATCCTTTGGAAATCAACTTTCGGGCTCTAAGATATGAGATGAGCCTTTCATTAGGCATTAAAGAACCCCCTTTCCATTTAATGACTGGCTCATTAGGGAATTTAAACATGACATTAAGGGTCAGACAATCTAAAGAAGTGATGCAAGTATCAAGCCCTCAAAGCCTTTCACAAAGATCCAAGCCAAAGAACTTCAACAACTTCAAGCTTTGTTCATGCACTTGAATGTTTGTGAAGGTTTTGTAGATTCGGCCAACAGAGGGAATTTTTTTATTTATGAAGAAGGGATTTAGAGAGTATATATTGTACAAGGGGAAAGATGAACTTGTGACTTTATAATCCAACACTCAAGGGGATCCTCTTTCTTTTAGTTCATTAAGGGTAGTTTTGTTATTTGTCATGTCATAGTATAAATAAATAATTTCTTCACTCTTCTCATTAGTTTTTGAATGACATTTAATATTACTCATATTTTGTAGCTTTATTCTTTTAGTTGTAGATATAGAATCCAAAACTTACACCTTGAATGTAATTGAATTGGTTTTCACTTGTATTGGGTAATTTGGCAAGAAAGGTGAACTTAAGGAAGTGTGAGTCCTTTGGTCCACCTAAGAGGAAGGTTTAACCTTCTATTGGTGAGGTGTTTTTGAAGTTTTGAAAATCCTTCTTGTGCTATTCACTTGGTAGGAGTAAGGGTCTTTCTACTATCTTTACATTTTATGCAATCTTCTTCTTCATCTCTTCTTCTATGCGTGTTGTTTTCCCTTTGTGTGGTTGCTGATTTTTGCTTCTAATGTCCAATTTCATGTGCTGATAGTTCTTTAGGCTATAATTTGGTATCAAAGCCTTGTTTAGGGGTGTTCTTGCATCTATAAATATCGGTTTTAGTGTCATTATTAAGAAAAACTCATTAAAAAAAGTCAAAAGTCATAGAAAATCACAAAAAAATAGTGTCTAGTCTTGTGTTGTGGTATATCCAAACTTAGAATCTTATATCTACACGTCTTTACTTTGTTTTTGAAGTTTATTATACTAGATACTTGCTCTCTAGTACCTAGAGAGTCTACATCTACTTTTAGAGTGAAATTTGGTTGAGTTTGAGCTAAGATCCAGCATAGCTATGGTGTTTTGAAGCTTTTTGAGCTAGTTCCGAAATTACATTTGAGGTTTGAACGTGTTTTGTGGCTGGTTTTTAGTTGGTTAAGTTTTTTTTGGCCTAATGAACCTAGATCTAAAAGAAAAATTTTCATTAGGGTTTATTTGCTTGTTGGTCAAACTTGGTCATTACTTGAATATTCAACTTGTTCATCCATCATTTTCATATCTTAGTGAAGAAGAATATTAAAAGTGTTTGTTTGATCAAAAAATAGGGAGGGAAGAGAGTGTGCTTGTGGTTTGTACAAGAATAATCCCTAGCATACTCTTAAGTCTTCCAAAAAAGAAGAGGGGACAAGAGGACAAACAAGTACACTTGAAAGTACAAGGGGGAGGAGGGAACCAACTCATTTTGAATTCATTTGATGCCCCAAAAAGGCTTCAAAACCTTCATTTTTCCCTCTAAAACTGAAATATTTTCATCCCTAAAGAAGTGTTTGGCCGAAACAACGATTGGGAAAATTGAGAATTTGAAAAAGTGACAACCAACCACGTTGGGCCATATCATCACTTGTGATCAACCAAATTAATCTCTAAAATTAGATTTCTTAGTTTCACCTTTTTTATTCTAGTTTATTTTAAGATAATTCAAACACTAATTAACAAGATAGCAAGTTCCTACTAGATAGGTAATTAGTCTAGAGTTCATTTAATTCGTGTCTTCGATTTTTGTGTGCTATTCTTGTTTTAAAGTCATTGTGTTTTGATTGGTTGAATTTCGTACATGACTTTATTTGATTCATTTCAAACAAAGATCGATTCTGGACAAAAGCTTCTGATCACTCAAGTAACTTACCAAGTATTGTGAATTATCCAACACTTTTGAAGCCAAGTGTGAGGTGAGGTTGAGTGAGAATGTGGTACGACTTTTGAACTAATTTGTTTGTTCATTTTGTAGGTGTTATTTCGTTGTTTTCTGCTTTTTTCTTAGGTACATTTGAGATGGAATCCGAGGGTACCACTACTCAACCCTTGGGTAATAATGTTTTGGAAGCCTTGATGGCTCGGATTTAGACCCTTGGCTGAGACATGAAAGGTGATATAGATGCTATGAGGAGAGACGTGAAGAGTGATATGGATGCAATGAAGAGTGAAATAATGACTATGAAGGGTGAAATATTAACTTTTAGTGGAAGGCTTGATTGAGATGAAAGTAGGAGGAACTCACGACCTTCTACTCCTAATCCCTACTATGCATCCTCTAGTGTCCAAGCCAATAACTCTTCCATAACTATAACACCCGAAACCCTTCACCAAATGCTTAACCCTCTTCAACCTCCACAAAACTAAGCCCAAACACCTTCTAACCAAAATTTTCCAAGACCTCTACTTCCCTAAATGAACCAAGTCCAACAAGAAGGGCTTGGAACCCAAAATACTCCAATAAATCCGTATGTCCAAATGACCAATCCCTTTGTCCAAAGACCAAACCCTCCACTAAAACAAACACCTCCGCAAAAGCCCAACTATCAAATACCTAATCCAATGAAATAAAGACCAATTCCTACATATCATTCAATGCCATAAGTCCAAGTCCCAAATAATTAAAGACCTCATAACGCTCCATTTAGACCTCAAAACCAAAACTATCCTATCCAAGCTAAGGATTATGGTAAAGTAAATCAAGAAGGCTATGAATTTCCTCATGGTGATGATTGGTTTGATGAAGAATAGAGGGGAAGATATGAGCAAAGGGTACCTTATGGTGGTAGATTTCGAGGGCATAAGGCAATAAAGGGCCATGTTGATCATCAAAGAAACTGAGATATTAGTATAAATTCTATCAAGATAGGCATTCCAATATTTAAGGGAGAAAGTGACCCCGAGTTGTATTTTACTTGGGAATCATATTGTGAGAAATTATTTCAAGTCAATGACTTATCCAAAGAGAAAAGAAGTTGCTACACCATTGCTCGTTTTAAAGGTTATGTGAATACTTGGTGGGTCTATACCAAGAGGTTTGGAAATGTCTTGATTGGTGGCCAACTGTCCCCTTGGGAAGACTTGAAAAGAGTAATAAGAGAGAGGTATGTCCTAGAACAATATAGGCATAAGCTCCTTTCCAAACTCTACAACTTGAGGCAAGGAAGCAAGAGTGTCATAGTGTACTACGACGAATTCCAATAACTCATTTTGAAACTTGATCATAGAGGTGAAGAAGTCATGCATGACATCATTCATTTCAAGGTAGGTTTCAACAAAGACATCTCCTCTTGAATGACTTTTATTAAGTTTGAAACTGTGGTTAAAGTCTTTTAAGCGGTCATGGAAAATGAGAAAGAGAACAAAGAAAGGTACAAACTAAATCCCCAAGCCCCCATTTCAAGTTAGGTCAATTCTAAGGGTACAAGTCAAGGGGTCTCGATTTTGGGTAAAGGAAAGGATCTATCTAGTTTTGTCAAGAAATCCAAGGTCAAGCAAGTGCAAAGATATCCCACAAGAGTCAAAGGTAACAAACTTCCTACTCCTAATCCGAAAGGTCTTTAATGTTTCAAGTGTCAAGGATAAGGTCATCGGGCAAGTGAGTGTGCCACTCGTAGAAATGTGATCCTAAGAAAAGGTACATTGTATTACCTAGGTGAAGAAGTAGAGCTTGAACCCAATGTTGATGTGGTTGGTTTTCAAGATAGAGAGATTTGTGATGGTGAACCCGAGGCTACAAATGATGATTGTGAGGAACAAGACACTTGGCCACAAGATGGAGAGTGTCAAATTTCTAATTATTCAGTGAGGATGGATATGGTGAGCAAAGCACTTGAGGATCTGAGCCAAAGAGAGAATTTGTTCCATACTAAGTTCTTGATTAAGGTAGGGGTGTGCACTTTAGTTATTGATTGTGGAAGTTGTATAAATGTTGCTAGTTCTACAATGGTGGATTTCTTGAAGCTTCCAACTACCCCTCATACTGGTCCCTACATGTTGCAATGGCTTAATGAATACGGAGAACTAAAGGTGACAAGGAAATGTATGATCAAATTCAAAGTGGGGAACTACCAAGACAAAGTTTATTGTGATGTCATTCCAATGCAAGCATGCCATTTGTTACTTGGAAGGCCATGGAAATATGACAAGTCCACCAAGCATGATGGAAGGTTGAACACATATTCACTTGTGAATCATAGGAAGAAGTTCTCATTAATCCCACTTTCACCATCCCAAGTAAATAAATTGCATCAAAGGTTAAGAGAGTTGAAAGAGAAGGGAAGGCCTAGACAAGAACCCAAAAAAAAAAGCAAAAAGGGGAGGCTTCAGGTTTTACTACTTCAAAGGGGGAACTTGAAGATTCTAAGGGGTCAAATGGTAAAGGACCCATGGTTATGTTAGCTAGGTGGAGGGATTTATTCAAGGAACAAGACATGGACACTCCTATACTCCTCCTAGATTATGTTTTTCGCACTACTAATTATTATTCTTATTCTTCTTCTCTTCCCTATTATATTTCACTTGTTTTGCAGGATTTTGATGATGTATTCCCATAAGAATTGCCTTAAGGGTTGCCCCCAATATGGGGAATTGAGCATAAAATTGATTTGGTGTCGGGTTCATAACTTCCAAACAAGTCAGTTTATTGGAGTAATCCCACGTACACTAAGGAGCCTAAAAGACAAATTGAGGAGCTTCTCAACAAAGGTTACATCAAAGAAAGTATGAGTCCGTGTGCTGTTCTGGTTCTTTTGGTACCAAATAAAGATGGAACTTGGCACATGTGTATTGATTGCAGAGCCATCAACAAAATTATTATAAGGTATCATCATCCTATCCCTAGGCTAGATGATATGTTAGATGAGCTCCTTGGTGCTTGTGTGTTTTCTAAAGTTGATCTTAGGAGTGGCTACCAACAGATTCGTATGCAACCCGGTGATGAGTGGAAGACCTCATTCAAGACTAAATTTGGTTTATATGAGTGGCTGGTCATGCCCTTTGTTCTTACCAATGTTCCTAGAACTTTTATGAGGCTAATGAATCATGTGATGAAACCTTATATTGGAAAGTTTGTGGTTTTTTAATTCGATGACGTGCTGGTGTATAGTAAATCTATTAATGAAAATGTGATCATTTGAGATGTGTGTTTGATGTTCTTCGAAGGGAGAAGTTGCATGCCAACATGGAGAAGTTTTCTTTTGCAGTTGATAAAGTGGTCTTTTTGGGTTTTGTTGTGAATTCAAGGGGTGTAGAAGTGGATAAATCCAAGATAGACTCTATACGAAGTTGGCCGACCCCTTACACTATTGAATAAATCCAAAGTTTTCATGGGTTTGTGAGCTTTTATAGGAGGTTTGTGAAAGTTTTTAGCTCCATATCAGCCTCCTTGACTGAGGTTATTAGGAAGGACCAACCCTTTAAGTGGGGTGATGAGAAAGCCAAGGCTTTTGAGGCCTTGCAATCTACGCTCATCTCGGAAACTTTGTTGTAATTTCCAGATTTAGATAAGATGTTTAAAGTGGAGTGTGATGCTAGTAAGGTTGGAATTAGGGTTGTTTTAATGCAAGACGGCAAGCCCGTTGCTTATTTTAGTAAAAAGCTCAAAGGGGAAACTCTTAATTATTCAACTTATGATTTGGAGTTGTATGCCCTTGTTAGAGACTTGGGTAATTGGCAACATTATTTATGGATTAAGGTGTTTTTGATACGAACGGATAATAAATTGTTAAAACACCTTAAGAGACAAGAAAATTTGAATGGACGTCATGCTAAGTGGATTGAATTCATCGAGACTTTCCCTTATGTAATCCATTACAAAAGAGGGAAAGAAAATGTGGTAGCTGATGCGTCGTCTAGGAAGCATATGCTTGTTGAAACTTTGTCTTCGAAGTTGATGGGATTTAAGAGCTTGCGGATATTGTATCCCAAGGATACTACCTTTGCTCCTATCTATAGGGAATATGAAGAGTAGGGAAGGGACCGATGGCTCAAGGGAAATGCTAACTCCTCCTACTCTCAGTTTGATAGGTGTTTGTTCAAAGGAAGGCAGTTATATGTTCCATCTAGATCTTGGAGGTAATTTTTTTATAAGAGAGGCATATGATGGTGGCCTCATGGGGAATTTTGGTACTTATAAGACTCTTGGCATCTTAAAGGAACAATCCTATTGTCCATGAATGCGTAAGGATGTTGCTAGAGTTTGTGGCCAATGTACAGATTGTAGGAGTGCAAAATCCCGCCTCCTTCCTCATGGTTTGTACACTCCACTTCCCACTCCCCTTATACCTTGGTTAGATATCTACATGGACTTTGTTTTGGGGCTGCCAAGGACTAGAAAGGGTCGGGATAGCATTTTTATTGTCATTGACAAATTCTCCAAAATGGCTCACTTCATTCCTTGTGCCAAAATCGAGGATTCCTCTAGTGTAGCTTCTTTATTTGTTGTAAATGTTGTAAAGCTTCACGGGATCCCAAATACTATAGTGAGTGATAGGGACTCCAAGTTCCTAAGTCTCTTTTGGAAGTCCTTATGGGGTAGTCTTGGTACGAAATTACTTTTCTCAACCTCTTTCCACCCACACACAGATGGCCAAACAAAAGTAGTAAATAGGACCTTCGTTTCTATTCTACGGACTATGGTTAAACGTAAATTTACTTCATGGGAGGACCAACTACCTTTGGTGGAATTTTCATACAATACAGTGGTTCACTCAAGTACGGGAATGACTCCCTTTAAGTGTGTCTATGGCATGAACCCCCTTACCCCTTTGGATTTAACTCCTTTGCCTTGTGAACTTTTGATTAGCTTAGATGGAAGCAAAAGAGCTGAGTCTGTTAAAAGAATCCATGAGAAGGTGCGGATCACACTTGAAAAGAAGAACCAAAAGGTTTCTCAAAAGGCAAATAAAGGAAGAATAAAGTTGATGCTTGAACCTGGGGATTGGGTATGGTTACACCTAAGAAAGGATTGGTTTCCAAGTCAAAGGAAGGATAAACTCATCCAATGGGGTGATGGACCATTCCAAGTTCTCAAAAGTATCAATGATAATGCTTACCAAGCTGATCTACCTTCAGATTACCAAGCTCACAATACATTCAATGTTTGTGACCTTCCCCCCATAGCCTTGCGTGATGTGGATGAACCCAAAATTTTGAGGACAAACTCTATTTAATATGGAGAGGATGATTCAAGTATCAATCCCTCAAGGTCTTTCACAAGGAGCCAAGCTAAGGAACTTCAACAACTTCAAGATTTGTTCATCCACTTGAATATTTGTGAAGGTGTTGTAGATTCGGCCAAGGGAGGGAATGTTTTGAGCTATGAATAAGGGACTTGAAGATTCTATACTCTACAAGGGGCAATATGAAATTTCCACTTTATAATCCAACACTCAAGGGGCGCCTCTTTCTTTTAGTTCATTAAGGGTAGTTTTTTCATTTAGCATGTAATAGTATAAATAAAAAATTTCTTCACTCTTTTCATTAATTTTTGAATGATATTGAATATTAATCATATTTAGTAGCTTAAGGCTTCTAGTTGTTGCTCTATAATCCGCAACTCACACCTTGAATGCAATTGAATTGGTTTTCACTTGTATTTGGTAATTTGGCTAGAAAGGTGAACTTGAGGAAGTGTGAGTCCTTTGGTCCACCTAAGAGGAAGGTTTGAGCTTATATTTGTAAGGTGTGTTTGAAGGTTTTAAACATCTTCTTGTGCTATTCACTTGGTAGGATTAAGGGTCTTACTATCTTTACATTTTATGCAATCTTCTTCTTTATCTCTTCTTCTATGTGTGTTGTTTTCCCTTAGTGTGGTTGCTGATTTTTTCTTCTAGTGTCCAATTTCGTGTGTTGATAGTATCAAGAAGGATAGCAAGAAATCTAACTCTATCATATCCATAATGATTTCTCTACCACTAATAGATACTACACATCCCCTATAGACTCTTTTAGCAATCACAGAGTAACCAACCGAGGTATATATAGAAAAAAGATATGAAATAAACTCAGGGCCAAACCCAAAATGTTGTAACGCCCCATAAATACACCCTGGACGCCACACAGTCCTTACGGTCACAAGTCACCTCAAGCTAACCCATGAGCTGGTACCTGCTGTGAGCACTAAGTAAAACTGATAGCAAAACAAAATGTATGGAAATTAATTGAAAAATTCCATAAGGTTTTAAATATTGGGAACATTACTGAATCATAATTCTGAAAATAGCTGTTTGAAAACTGATGAAAACTGATAATCTAACTGACTGTCTGAAATGTTTGAAAGCCTCTAAGACTGACTGAAAAATAAAGAGTTAATGGGACAGGCCCCAACTAACTCCAAATAACTACTGAAATAGGATACTGATGTACTAAAATAAGCATAAATAGTCCTTGATATATGAGGACTCACCATGACATCTGATAGGATGATCTGGATAAGCACGGTTAGGGAACTGAACTTCTGAACCTATGATATATGACATTATAGCACAAAGAAAATGTATGCGATCAGTACTTTAAATGTACTGGTATATGAGATGAAGTTACGCTGAAATGCATAGGCTTATGTGCATGAGATAATGACTAAATGAATAGCATGAGATGACTTAGTTCAAATTCTTGAAAACTGTAAAATCTGAGAATGCATGACCAAGTATATAACCTAATTTTGAATTAGTCTGTAAACTGAAATAGTAATATCTAAATAATTGATAACTATTTGCTATGGTTAAACTAAATCGAACTGAGTTCTGAACTGAATGCTGGACTGAGACTGTGGGAGCTATCATCTAACCGACATGCCCAAAAGAGATAATTGGGGTCCAACCTATGACCCTAGTTGGAAGGGTGTCAGTACCATGCCACGAGTACTAACACTGGCTGTGTGGATCCACTATAATAAGGTCCTGAAGGACTAAAGAGTCACCCTCTACTGGCAGGTGCCTTGATGAGATATGTGCCAACCCTTAATTGGCAGGTTAACATCTGAAACCTACATTGGATACTTAGTTCTAGAATGCGTGGATTACAACTAAGAGTTACAATCCCTGGGTTAGCTCGGTTCTAAATCCTACTTCCAACTGAATTGACTCAAATTATTGAACTCATCTAAGTTTAACTGTTTATAATAACTGACTGAACTAATAATGCTCATACATATCTGGAAATATTTTGAAAGTACAAAGACTAAGTAAAACAGCTAAGTTTCGGGTATCCATAACCCCCAAGAGTCAATAGCAATAACAATAGGCCACATACTAAAGCTTCCTAAAAAACATAACAAGGGATCATTATTCAAACACCCAATCATTTAAGCATTTTATCAAACACATGATATTCATAAACTTGAGCATGATAGTAGTTAAAAAATGTGATACTAACATAATTACAACACCAAAATCATGGGTTAATGATTAATCATGCGAATATCATCCTTCAAATATGACAAGGGCTAATTCCAACGAAAACACATGGAAACATAGTTTGTAATCAAAGTTCATAATAGCCTCAAGTAGATAATTTATAATAACATGTAAAAAAAACTTAAACTTCAAACTTGAAAATGGATTCTTGGGCTCCATGGGTGAAAAAGACCCATAAATACACATTACGCTTGGCTTATTTAAAGAATTTGTGAAGTTTCTTAGTGATTTCTTGAAGTTTGAGCTTGAATTTTAAAGAGGCTAGGGTTTGTTCTTGAGAGAGGATTGCTTTGTCTTAAGGGAATTTTGTATAAAATATAGCAAATAATGCTTTTGGGATCCTCAATCCGGTGTTATGGATTAATTGGGTGAAGGGAAAAGATTGAATTGCCCTTGAAAAAATTGAATCAAAAGTTGGAAAAATAAGGGTGGGCGATGAGCCGGGCACCGTGGGCTCTGGTCCATCGAATTAGATCGTATGTCACGAAATCTATGGCGTACACCCCTAGGGGTAAAATGGAGTGCGCACCGATTGCTTAACCCGGTGCTGCTACTATTTGGAAATCCAAATAAACCCTTATGCTCATCTAAAAATTCAAAAACTCAACTGAGATGAACCTTTGACATCCCCGATCATGAATCAACTTAAAAATCAACATTCTAAGGCCTAGAAGGTCGAAAATAAAATCATCAAAGTTAGGGGCTTTAGAAATGACTAAGTCCTAACACTTTGCAAGATTTTCTAACTCTTTGACCCCTTTAACATACTATGGTTAGCTAAATTGAGCTAGGATTTTATAGGTTCTTACAAATGCACAACCACAAATGGGATCACATAAGAAAGAGTGGACCTTGGATCAAGTAAATAGTACACATCACGGGAGAAGAGTTTCAGCATTCCAGTAACAACATTGGGAGATGCCTCAGAATCTTGGTGAGACACAAGAGCATATATGCAATCCCGGCCAGTGCTGGTACTAAAAGAAAAAATACATACAAAACCAGCACCCTTTGGTGCAGGAGCACATGAAGAGGAAACAGAGACATTTTTTATTACAGAATCCATTATAGCACAATAATCATACTGCATATGACCAATCTGACTACAATGAAAACATATTTTCTCCCCTTCCACATAGAACCCATAGTGTGACCATCGATAAAATCAACAAGGTGGGTGGGATAGAGCCGACTAAGCCCACTAGCCTGAGATTGGGCACCATGTTCCTAGAACCCATCATTATGCTAAGGCCGATGATCACCCGATGGTTTTGGGTAAGGATTACTATCCATGGCAAAGGAACCAAAACTCTCCAACTTTTTATTTTACAACTTACAACCATCTATACTTTGCTCAGAAGACCTAAATTTCTCCCCTTCCCCTTACTAAACTCAGCCTGCTTCCTTTTCTCTTCCTCTAGCTATTGTATGTACACAACCAGACTGGAGATATCCATGTTCTTGTTCAACAAGAAAGCCTTACTTTTAAGGGTCAACTCACAAGACAATCTCAAAGTGAACTTACACATTCTAGCCCTCATGCTAGAAACTAAATCTGGAGCATACCATAATAACTGGTGAAACTTTAAGGCATACTCCTTTACTGACATCCTACCTTTCCTTAAAGTCATACACTTTTCCATTTCTGCCTCTCTCAACTCCTGAGGAAAGAAGTAGTCCAGAAATGCACAAGAGAAATCCTCCCACAGATATGACTCATCACCGTCGCCCCATGCCTGATCTCATTACTTGTACCATTGGTATGACATATCCTTTAGCTGGTAGGAGGCAAACTCTATTCCCTCCATATTAGTGGCATAAAAACACAAAAATCTTTTCCATCTCATCTAAAAGATTTTAAGGATCCTCCTCAACCTTAACACTAGTAATGTTCAGAGGATTCAACCTTATGAACTAGCCAAACATTGTTGCCTTAGAAGATGGAGTAACAGGAACACCACTCTCAGACTAAGTAACTACCAACTTTTCCATCATATTAATAGACTAACAAAACTTAGCATTCATTACTTTAGCCCGAGAAGTTTGAGAAAGACTAGAGGAAATTAGTGGAACTCCAGGATAATCAGAAACTGGACCTCTATATCGGGTCTAGACTTTGTAAGTAGAACTTGTCTCATCAACATTGTCCCTAATTTGCATAGATGAGTTTTTGTGAACTTCTAATCATCGAGGCATAATCTGTGGAGCAAACAAAAAAGAATTAGAGAGGTTTTTATGAATTAGACTCGACAGCTTGAAAATAGATCACAAGAAAAAGATATAATCCTAAATAAATTGTAGCCTCTCCCTTATGAGTGTGGCATGCTACACACCCTTAAAAGAGACTCTACTTGACACGGCTTTGTGTACTACTAATTGACCATGAGCCTAGGGCTCTGATTCATACTTGACCAGACCCAAACAGGGCCCCTACTATAATGGGAATCTCAAATCTAACAGGGACCAGAGACCACCCTCGATACCCAATACAACCAAAATACATATACCCTGAGTCAGATGACTTTCATAGATATAACAAGATAGAGTAATTCAAAATGTAATAACTTTGGGATAAGTCTACATCCAAGACCAACCCAACCAAGCCAAACCAAACAAATAACCATAACATAATATTCCATTCCATAACATACCCATGTCCATAGTTTTTCCATACAAAGCCTCTAAAATAATCTAAGAATATACACTTAGGACATTCCCCTGACCATAGCAAAAACTAATAATCAAGTCTAAACAAATAAGGGCATAAGAAACTCAAAGTAAAAATGGAGCCTTACAAAGTATGGAAGATCACCACTTCAATTCAACATAAGTTGTCCCCAAATCCAAGTCAATGAGCAGGAGGTGTGATAGTATGACCAGTTTCGACATCGTATAGGGATATAACATCCAAAGATGATTAGCGATTGGAGTGCTATCATATATTAACATGGTTTGTGTAGCATAACCATCATATATCAAGGCACCCACGGTGATATGGTCCCATCTTACCCCTATCTAGAAGGGCCCCAGGGCATGTAGTCACATGAACTGGAGAATATCCATAACCATAAATGCTATATGGAGGAATCAAAACTCCTAGCTTAATCAGGATGGCTTAAGAACCGATGCATGTATTATGGGGGACTCTAACCTCCCATTCATATATTTATTCAACGGACTCAAACCACCAGGTCACAAAGACACCCATACCAGCTAGCGCAGTTTCTAGTGTTAGTCTTTTGGGCTTCAACTTTTATGGCTAGCTATACATCTCGCTTTAAAGCCTAATTTAAAAATCCATTACACATACACATCCACTAAACCAATTACCTACTAAGGTATCCCATTGGTATAGTCATACCAATACTACTTGCAAGCGTACAACATGCCATTAGCATTATTAATCAATTGTTTATTTGGGACTCGAACCCATTATCTAACTAAGACATTAACTCAATTCAATGTGTTAAGACTCAACCCCATTTAGATAATTAAACCACCAAGGTTTCCATTTAAATAAATATATATCAATCAAGGACTTCATAAAACCTTTTACCAATGAGTCACAATCTTTAGGCCAATTCCTTAGTTCAAACAATAATTCAACATATGACTAGCTTATTCTCTTACACATTTTCACAAAAACATTGAGGGAACACCTTTACCAAGACCAAAACCAGAGTAAAAATCATTAATTTTACGGTTAACTATGACATAATTTTTAAGCTACAATTACCAATCACCCACTTGTGCAAAACTATCATTAAAACATGTATATTCACCATGGAAACCAAGAGTAAAAAATACTCAATAATATGTAACAAAATCTCAAAATTGGTTTTCAAAACTACCCTTAATGATTGATAAAGAAAGCTTTAAAAACATGATTTTCATGAACTAACAATGAGGGAAGATTCACATGCCTTATTCAAAAAGATTCATGAAGAGATTTTTAGTCTTTAAGCCTCTTGATGAACACCTTAATGAAACCTGAGTCCAATCTTATTAAGAGACTTTCGAGAGAGTTTTGATCTTCTAAAATAAGTAATGAGAGACCAAATGGGGTTATAGGATGTGGGGTATTAAGGGCTTTGGTGTGGGAAATGTTCAAAACACCCTCAGCTTAAAAGATATAAAATATGTATAGTAGGGTATAACTTTGCCACCTAACTCATATAGACAACATATGAGTGGTATCCACCACTCATACCATAGATAGAAAGTTGGACTCCAACCCTTTCTAACATACAACCTCATAGACCAACATGTATCCATAACATATGATTAGTACCCTAGAACCATACCCTAGGTAACCAACCAAGGGCTTAATACACTGAGTAATATACTAGTGGCGCTCCTATATACTACCATCAACATATGGCCGTTATGATGTCCACTCATACATTGGATAGGAAATAACCAAAACCACATCGAGCCTTATATAACCAACACATCTAAACCATACCCTCATCATACAACAAGTAAGCATGAGTCATATGATGATCAGAAAGCTCAACTCAAGAAATTTTCTAAGGGTTAAAAGACATTGTGTTTCAATCACCCTCATCCTCTCTGCAATTGGAAAACTATCCTAATATCTAACCACTTAATTATCTCCTTTTTCACTACCTCTTGAATAAGAGAATTCAGTCATCTCTAGTGCTAAATACTGGGAATGCTGACCGACTTAAGTTGTATTTTCTATGTGAATAAACCTGGTGGAATATCCATAATGTTTGCAATTGTCCACCCAATTCTCTCTTTTATTTTCGCAATACTAATGTCAAATCTTTGACCTGTACTCCTACCAAAGTGGTCTTAATGATCCCGGTAAGGTTTTATTAGCCCCCAAGAATGCAAACTATAGATGAGAAGAGAGGGTATTGTAATACCCCAGAAAATTTTCTCCGTAAACATTTCATGAGAAACGTATCGAGTTCTACGCTTTAGAGCAATCCATAAATTTTCTGTGTAGTATTTCTAAGATGTTGACCTACCATTGCGCAAAGTGTCGAATAAACTTTCCAAAGATATGTAGATCATCAAAAATGGGCACTCGAGTGATGAGTTACAACCATTCCGATCGAACTACGACCATTCCAATTGAACTGTGAACAGTAAAATGTGTAGGAAATAAAAAATTACTGCAGCCAGGTGAATTTCAGGATCAACTTCAAATGACCATAACTCCTTGTAAGTAATAATCTGGGTAAGCTACTATATATCAACGAAAAGCTCTAAGAGTCCCCTTTATAATGAGATTGGTTTCATCCAATTTGGTTGTCGAAGTAAAATGTTATGGTCGATCTACTTCGGCCTATCAAAACAGTCAACCCAAGGACAGATTTGACATTATTTAAGGGCAATTTGGTCATTTCACACCCCCCTCTTAGACGAAAATTTATCCATTTAATCTATAATTGAACCTTCAAATGTTATTTTCTCCATGAAACATTTGGGATAATGTAACCCTAGATAAATTTCACCTTCAAATACCTTTCAATTTCACCGTAGAAATCCAAAATTAATCCGATAAACGAACTCCTCATTTTAAGACCTTCGAGGAGCACCCATTATTTGTCCGAATAGGGTTCCGTAATCAAGAAGTCAATTTCAAGGTATGTGGGATTTTGAACAACATCAATCTTCCGGTCTTGTTCCCAAAGCTTTAATTTTATTATGGTTTTACATGATTTTTACAAGTGAGATTATGTCTAAATAATTCAATTATGAGATTATGATGGTTGAATGAATAAACTTTAATTTATATGATTATATCAATGTTTTCATGATATGATTTAATAATTATCATTGCGAATTACACACTTTTACCACGAGGTGGTATTTTGAATGATTTTGGAACGTATGTCGAGATGGTATTTTGGAATAATATTTTGAGATATGTGTCAAGCTTTATGCTTCCCAATGACGATTTTAATTATTGAATATATATTTGAGACATGAGATGTCTTGATATCTATAATTGTAAATTTCATATTTTTATTTTGAATGATTTTGAGATATATGTTGAAATGATATTTTAGAATGATTTTGAGATTTATGATAAGCTTAAAGCTTCTTTATGAAGAAATTAAATCATTGAGCATATTGAGATATAACATTTGAGATGTTACCATGAGTCTTGATATTTTCTCAAAAATATTGATGTTGTCATGACTTGATAAATTGTTACATTTTGACATTTAAAAAGGTTGAGTTCTATTATTGAAATTTCATGATATTCGAAAATGGGTATACACTCAAATTACTTTATGAAGGATTTATAAGACTTTGAATTTTTTTTTCCAATATGGATATACATGATTACTTCATTACTCTACTTCTTAAATTAAGAATTTTTTCTATGAATTGCATACTACTACAATGAATTGATATTTCTAAAGGCTTTCGAGATAAAAGTCATTATTTGAGTTGTACTACGGGATATGTATTCTTATTATGAATTGAAGGTCTCAAGTGCTTTTCAAAAGCTATTGTCATGATTTAATTGTCGAATTGAAAGAATAATTATTTGAGTACATTGACCTTAAACTCGCAGAGTCGAGATGATTTTGACTATGAGAAAGATTGATTTTGATATAGATGTTGAGATGAATTTTGGTATTTTTTTTCTAGATGGTTTTGATGAGTTGAATTGTTGAAAATATTACGTATTGAGTCTTCATATCCTTGTCCAAATGTTGAATCGGTTATGGTTCAATGTATTGATACCTTGTTGACGTTGAAAAAGATTGAAATGTTTTAAGTCGAAGTTGGGGTTAGGAATCCACAAATTGTTGATGAATTATAAATTGAGATATTTGTTTTGGTCTTTATAATAGACCCTTGTGATGATGATAGTGGATCTCATAACGCGTTCTGAGATTGTCGGGGGTAGTACTTAGCACCGAGAGGGAAATTTGGTATTTCTCCAAACCTATGTGCCACTGTAGGGTTGTTTGATAATGATATTATTGGCTAGAGAGCCCGATTGTGATTATTGTAGTTTTAAGGTCATACTTCCTGGCAAACAGTATGATGCTCCCGCCAACGGGGTTTTCAAACATTGGTATTCCACGTAGCTCACATGGGGTTGTCGGTTATAGGAAACTCCCCTGTCCATAAAAGTCATATTTCTTGAATTACCGAGTCACTCCAAGATTTGAGTCAAAGAGTTGAGATATTGTGATGAACTATGATTACCTATGATTAATTTTGATGATATGAGAATTTATGATGATTTATCATAATTTATGATTTTTAATGATTTACATGGATTATGAGATTTTACCATTTGAACTATTTACTATGAAAGTATGAAGAGTATGATTTGATATAACTCAAGCCAAGTGAGTCATCATTGTTTGTATGCATGTTTTCATGAAATTGATGATGTTATTTAAAGTGTTGCATGCACCCCCACATACTCAATACATTCTCTTTGTGTTGACCCTCATGTACTATTCTATTTAGTTGCAGCATCTGGTCAGCAGGTAAAGAAGTCCTTATAGTTCAAGGTCTTGTGTTGGTTATTTCAGTTCAGAGACATTGTACCTTCTTCTGTCGGCCATATTGAGTGGGATGGTTGAGAGTCATGAACCATTTATGTACAGAAAATACTAGTAGAGGCTTCATAGACCGTAGTAGTGGTTGATGTATTCAGTCTCTTTCTTGTATATGTATATGTGTCAGTAGAATTGTCATGTTGTAATTCCAATATTGTATTGAACAGATTCTGTATTGAGATATTTTCATCTTCATTCTTTCAAAATTATGTTTTAAATTAGCTATTTTTGAGTTATACCTATGAAAGTGTTAGCTTGGGGTCACTTATGACCCTAAGCACCATGTGGCGTCTTAGGACTTGATTTTTGGGGCATTACAAACTTGGTATCAGAGAATAGAGTTTAAGTGTCCTAGGGTGTCTATGAAGTCGTGTCTAGTTGAGTCTTGCGAAAAGGTATGGAGACGCCTGTACTTTTGTTCGAGAGGCTATAAGTCATTTAGGAAAGGTTGTTATTCTTTCAAGTCTTGAATCGTGCAATAAGTTTAAACCAGATAAGCTACTAAATTTTTTTTCAGGATCTATAAGTGACAGTTTATACTTTTCTATCTATGTGTTATTCTTGAGATAGTATGAGCAGCAAGTCCCAGTTCTTTTCCTGATAATGTTTTCAGACTGATTAGAAAAATGTTTTAGAAGTCTCATAAAAGTGGCTTCAGAAGAGCCTCCCAATGTGTTATAAGTTCTTGAAGATTCATGTTATGTCCTCTTCTTTATGACTTGTTTAGCTAAGACTGAGTGGATGCATACTCCTTGATCATCGAATATGGTATGCCAGGTTCCTATCTCTCATAATCTTGCTATCATCATGCTGTTGAAGAAAAATGAAAGTCTAGTGAAGCCGTGTGGGGCTCTTTTGATTCACTAGCACAACTATTTTTTTATTCACCTCAAACTTTTTTTAAAACTCATATTCAAAGCCTAGTGGAGCCGTGTTCGGCCTATTTCGATCCACTAGCAACTTGTAGTTCATCTTGTTCCTTGTGCTGGCTGAAAATATGGGATTTGGAGGTGTAGTAGTAAGAAGGATGGTAAGTGTGATTTGTTCAGCATAAGTATAGAGGAATCCATTTTTGCATACATTTAGGGTTAATAGGGAGTGATATATCCTTGTGTGTCAATTTTGTGATGTAGTTTGTTCGAGGTATGAAATGGGTGTTGATAGCATTTGTATGCAAGAGAGTATATATTAGTAATGGAAGTACTCGGTGGGTGATTGTTGTTAAATTATGTCATTGCTGGGTTGCAAGGGGAAGTTATGTTGTGTATGAAGGATAGATAGTAGTGACGGGTGAAAGAAGGATGTGTTAATGGATTGTGAATAAGATAAGTTATATGATTGTGACCAATTATTATTGTTATGAAGTTTAAATGGGCTAGCATTTGTTGAGGATTGTTTTATAGTTTCTAAGTGGAAATTTCATGAGAAAAGTTTTAAGTTATATTGTGTGGTAAAAGTTAAGTTTGAATGATTGGTGATCGTGAAGGTGACTTTGACGATTTCTTGATTAATGGTATTAGTTGTTAGGAAGTGATCTATTAGGCTTGAATAGTGGATATAAGAGCCTAAGTTTTGTTGATTCGCGATTAAGTTTGATGTTGTGTTTATGATGAGAAATTTCACCCAAGATATTATGGGACTGCTTTAATTTCGAGGATTAGTGTATGACTGTAATGGTTGAGCTTCTTAGATGTGATTTTGATTCTTATGGTTTAGAAATATAAGTTTACAAGCGTGATTTTAATAAGAGATGATAGAGGTAGCGTGGTCCATTAAGGATGAGAAAAATTTGAGTTGAGCGTTAGACTCTAAGATTGAAATTCTGAAGTTGAGCTGAAAGCGTTGAAGCTCTAGATGGTGTATGCTTATTTTGAGCTAAGTGGTAATGTGAAGTAAGATTGAGATTAAGCTTTCATGTATATTATGGTTGATTGAAGTTTTAAGTGGTTATCTTGAGGGATTATGGTGTACATGTTTCAGCTTCAATTCGTAAACTTCTACTAAACGATCTTTGTTTTCCAAGTATTCCAGCTCAGTCAATCAGAATCGTATAGTGTACCTTCTTATTTATCATTTCGTCATGTTATCCAAGGATCTTAGGAATGAAATCATTCCCATATGGATCATCTCAGTAGTTATGAGTATACCTCTATTCGTGCGTCATGCATATGAGGTAGTTCATAGGTGCCTCATGCACAGTCTTAGTGACCCTGTGAAATAAGTGTTGTAGAGGAACATAGCGTCCCAAGGGGGAGATACCCCATGACTTCTTAAAGCTTCCGTGTTTTAAACACATCTAGTTCATGCTCAAATTCTCATTACAATCCTTGAATTGGCTATTGCATACGCATTCATACATTCCAAAGTCAGTTCAGCTAGATATTTATGCGTCAGATATGCATGTTCAGTATGAGGACTAGGAAACTGTAATTCCAATCGTGCTGATATGTCTCAGATGTTCGCGTGCCTTAAGAAGGTCAGTTGATCAGTGCTTTTATCCTATCAAGCGACATTCGAGGATGAATGTTTCCAAGGAGGAGATAATGTAATACCCCAGAAAATTTTCTTTGTAAGGATTTCGTGAGAAACGTATCGAGTTCTACGCTTTAGAGCGATCCATAAATTTTCTATGTAGTATTTCTAAGACGTTGACCTAACATTGCGTAGAGTATCGAATAAGCTTTCTAATGATATGTAGATCATCAAAAACGGACACTCGAGCGATGAGTTACGACCATTCCGATCGAACTACGACCATTTCAATCGAAGTGTGAATAGTAAAACGTGCAGGAAATTAAAAATTACTGCAGCCAGGCGAATTTCAGGGTCAACTTCAAACGATCATAAATCCTCGTACATAATGATATAGGTGAGCTACTATATATCAACGGAAATCTCTAAGAGTCCTCTTTCTAATGAAATTGGTTTCATCCAATTTGGCTATCAGAGTAAAACGTTATGGTCGATCTACTTCAGCCTATCAAAACAGTCCACCAAAGGATAGATATTACATTATTTATTTTTTTAAGGGCAATTTGGTCATTTTACACCCCCTTTCTTGGACGAAAATTTATCCATTTAATCAATAATTGAACCTTCAAAATTCATTTTCTCCATGAAACATTTGGGATAATGAAACCCTAGCCAAATTTCACCTTCAAATACCTTTCAATTTCACCGTACAAATCCAAAATTAATTCGATAAACGAACTCCTCATTTCAAGACCTTCTAGGAGCACCCATTATTTGTCCGAATAGGATTTCGTAATCAAGAAGTCAATTTCAAGGTATATGGGGTTTTGAACAACAGCAATCTTCCGTTCTTGTGCCCAAAGCTTTAATTTTACTATGGTTTTACATGATTTTGCAAGTGAGATTATGTCCAAATAATTCGATTATGAGATTATGATGGTTGAATGAATAAACTTTGATTTATATGATTATCTCAATGTTTTCATGATATGATTTAATAATTATCATTGCGAATTACACACTTTTACCACAAGGTGGTATTTTGAATGATTTTGGGACGTATGTCAAGATGGTATTTTGGAATAATATTTTGAGATATCTGTCAATCTTTATGCTTCCCAATGACGATTTGAATTATTGAATATATATTTGAGACGTGACATGTCTTGATATCTATAATTGTAAATTTCATATTTTTATTTTGAATGATTTCGAGATATATGTTGAAATGGTATTTTAGAATGATTTTGAGATTTATTATAAGCTTAAAGCTTCTTTATGATGAAATTGAATCATTGAGCATAGTGAGATATAACATTTGAGATGTTACCATGAGTCTTGATATTTTCTCAAAAATATTGATGTTGTCATGACTTGATAAATTGTTATATTTTGACATTTAAAAAGGTTGAGTTCTATTATTGAAATTTCATGATATTCGAAAATGGGTATACACTCAAATTACTTTATGAAGGATTTATAATACTTTGAATTTTTTTTTCCAATATGGATATACATGATTATTTCATTACTCTACTTCTTAAATTGAGAATTGATGCTATGAATTGCATACTAATACAATGAATTGATATTTCTAAAGGCTTTCGAGATAAAAGTCGTTATTTGAGTTGTACTACGGGATATGTATTCTTATTATGAATTGAAGGTCTCAAGTGCTTTTCAAAAGCCGTTGTCATAATTTAATTGTCGAATTGAAAGAATAATCATTTGAGTACATTGACCTTGAACTCACAGAGTCGAGATGATTTTGACTATGAGAAAGATTGATTTTGATATAGATGTTGAGATGAATTTTGGTATTTTTTTTCCGGATGATTTTGATGAGGTGAATTGTTGAAAATATTACATATTGAGTCTTCATATCCTTGTCCAAATGTCGAGTCGGTTATGGTTCAATGCATTGATACCTTGTTGATGTTGAAAAGGATTAAAATGTTTTAAGTCGAAGTTAGGGTTAGGAATCCACAAATTATTAATGAATTATACATTGAGAGATTTGTTTTGGTCTTTATGATAGACCCTTGTGATGATGATGGTGGATCTCCTAACGCGTTCTGAGCTTGTCGGGGAGTATTACTTAGCAATTTGGTATTTTCCAAAACCTATGTACCACTATAGGGTTATTTGATAATGATATTATTGGGCAGAGAGCCCGATTGTGATTATTGCAGTTTTAAGGTCATACTCCTGGCAAACAGTATGACGCTCCTGCCAACGGGGATTTCAAACGTTGGTATTCTACGTAGCTCACATGGGGTTGTCGGTTATAGGAAACTCCCCTGTCCATAAAAGTCATATTTCTTGAATTACTGAGTGACTTTGAGATTTGAGTCAAAGAGTTGAGATATTGTGATGAATTATGATTACCTATGATGAATTTTGACGATATGATAATTTATGATGATTTATCGTAATTTATGATTTTTGATGATTTACATGGATTATGAGATTTTACCATTTAAACTATTTATTATGAAAGTATGAAGAGTATGATTTGATATAACTCAAGCCAAGTGAGTCATCATTGTCTGTATGCATGTTTTCATGAAATTTATGATGTTATTTTAAGTGTTGCATGCACCCCCACATATTCAGTACATTCTCTTTGTGCTGACCCCCATCTACTATTCTATTCATTTGCAGCATCTGGTCAGTAGGTAAAGGAGTCCTTATAGTTCAAGATCTTGTGTTGGTTGTTTCAGTTCAGAGACTCTGTACCTTCTTCTGTCAGCCATATTGAGTGGGATGGTTGGGATTCATGACCCGTTTATGTACAGGCAATACTAGTAGAGGCTTCATAGATAGTAGTAGTGGTTGATGTATTCAGTCTCCTTCTTGTATATGCATATGTGTCAGTAGAATTGTCTTCTTGTAATTCCAATATTGTATTGAACAGATTTTGTATTGAGATATTTTCAGCTTCATTCTCTCATAATTATGTTTTAAATCAACTACTCTTGTGTTATACCTATGAAAGGGTTAGCTTGGGGCCACTTGTGACCCTAAGCACCGTGTGGCGTCTCGGGACTCGATTTTTGGGGCGTTACAGGTATTTAATTCCAATACTAGTGTCTCCATAATAGATGGTTTTATAGGAGGTGTGGTTCTGTTCTTAAAGTCAAGATCCAACTTTTTAGGGGTATATTTGTAAAAACATATGTCATGTTGTACCTGAACCAACTCATCATATTCATCTACCCCGCCACTCTCAAAGTTCATGGCCATTGCTTCTAATTCTTCTACCCTTAATATTTCGTTAATAGGAGCATCCACTGCAACCACATTATTATCTACCATATCAATCACCACTACCACTCTTATATCATCAGGCTGCTGAACTGTAATGCATATATTCAACATTATTTGCTCATTGTTCTATTTGAAGGTGATCTCCTATAGGTCTATATCAAACCTGTGGACATGAAGGGTCTACCCATGATATTAAGAGAGAAGGCATCCACTCCATATTCTAAAATCATAAAATCTGTCAGATAAGTAAATGATTCCACCCTCACATCTACGTTACACACAATACCCATAGATAAACCAACCATCAACAACATTGCAGATGTATGCTTGAGTTTTCATAACCAAAACACCTTGTACATCACCAATGGAATTATATTTATTCCTTCTCCTGAATCACACAGAGACTGATTAATGTCATAAGGCCCAATAGAACATGGGATGGTGACTGTACTTGGGTCTTCTTTCTTTTTTACTGATGGTGTATGAAAATTATTGCTAAACTACCATACTATGTCTTGGATCTCTTCTGCAACCTAATCATCACTGTCATCACTCTCAAAATCATCATCACTAAAAGTCAGCTTCTTAAATTTAGCTTTAGGTGGCTCATCCTCAATAATATAAATCTTCTTTGGATCCTTCGTTGTAGGAAAAAAATGTTCATCAGCCTAGGAATTACCCCTAGTGTTAATAGCCAGAAAATACACAAGTTTCATAAGATACTACATAGCGTCACTAGGATGGGCACCTGTCTGTCGTTGGTCCAAAGTAGTAGAGAATTACCAATACTTCTTAATAGCAGTTGAATATGACTCGACCTTCTGGATCAATTCTGAAATATCAGCCTCGAGTTCTTTAAAGCAAGTTTCCTGACTCTCTTGACCCTTTATCAACTTAGTCAATATTTCTTCTATTCTTGATTCTATATCTCGACTACCAGGGGGAATTTATTTTTCTCTATCATCAAAGTTCCAATCTTTATTCCATTCTCCTAGGGCTAGGAGACCCAACAACTAATGATCCACATACTTTTCCTTCTTCCCTAGTTCAGACTTATCTAATCTAAAATATGCACCCTATGCCTCTAATGCATTAACCTTTAAAGTATTTATTATTGTGAATTATTTAGCCAACATGCCAATATCTATCCTTAATAGCGAAATCTCCTGAGCTAAAGCATCCTCAGCTACTCTCCACTCACTGGAAGCTTCAATGGTATAAATATCAGAATCTATCTCAACCTTATGAGTTTGCAACCCTCAATTAGTTAATGAGATCTGATCCTTAATACTCGAAGCTATCTACCATAATAATCTCATAAATGATCCTCCAAAGATAGTGTCTACCATTGATCCAGAACTGATAGTCAAGGCTCTATACAAGATCTCTAACAAGCATGTCATTAAAATCCAGTGGTTGAGCACAATACTAAGCTTCTTCTTAAACCTGAACCATGCCTCAAACATAGATTCTGACTATTGTTGCCTAAAATTATAAATCTAATCCTTGAAATGCAATACCTTGGATAGAGGAAAGAACCTATTCCAGAATTGTCTGCATAACTGACTCCATGTAGTGATAGATCCTCTTGGAATTTCCCCTAGCCATAAAGATGCTTCTTTAGTAAGCGAGAAAGGAAACAACCTCAGTCTCATTGCCTCCTGATCTACCCCTAGAATAGAGTATGAAATGTAAATCGTAGTAAAATTTTCTAAATGAATGTTTGCATCATCTGTAGGCACCCCACAAATACGTTCTTCAAGTATAAGAGTTGAATCAAAACACTTAAAATATTAATCTTGACATTACGTGGCAAAAAAGGAGGAATGATGTCTCTAGTATCTGTCAGCTTAGTGTATCCTAGATCTTCTTTATCATCTTTATATGACTTAAAATACTGATATGATGGGATTACTTGAGGTTTGCCTCCACTGACGCTATTTTGATTTCCACTGAGTACTTCTCAATATTCTGTTACCTATCTTTGTTGAGTGAACTCTGTCTCTTGAGCTATGTGTTGAACTTCTTCTACTACCCTTATCTTATTTATATCTTGAGATAAAAGCTCACCATTCTATCAAAAAACAATGTCTTAAACTCGTTTAGGAAGAGGAGGGCAGATCATCTCTTTTTAATCCTACTAAATATTTGAAGGGTCCTTTCTGGATTTAGATTCACTAGGAGTAATGGATAGCCTTATAAGACCCTGGGTTTTGACCCATAGAAAATTTCCTGGAATTCTGGTCTCTGGACCCAATACGAATCAAGGGTATTAGCCACATGATTAGGTATGAATGGTATAGTCCTACCTTATGCTGACCAGTATTGGTTGGTGGGGTTGATTTTCGTTACTGGAATAGATACGACTTAGGTGTACGAGTTGTATTGGTGGTTATATATTATTTAGTTCATTAACATAATCTTAGACTTGGTTACCTAGGTTGAATCTGAGTATGAGTCGGACACCATGAGATGTAAGCCTAGGTACGAGTTATACCATCGACTCGTATAGTGGACAGTGTCTAAATCTTTCTTGGGTTTAATCTTCCAGGGGTACGGATGACGAGTATGGATTATATGCTTTGGATACTACTTTGTTGGATGATTCATATATTGGATAGTGTGGTATCCAAAGGTTGAGGCTAGGATACAAGTGGAGGGTACCAATCATACTAGAGGGTACAACTCGTATGGGTCAGTTATACCACTGAGATGGGATTTTGTGCAACTTAAAAGGGGGTATTCTAGATATTTCCTCACTTATCCTAATAAGGTCCCATGACTTGTAACCTACTTGAGAGGTTATTTACCCTCTTATAATATTCATTAACACTTAAAAACTCTTCCTAAATACTCTATAATTCTCGCAAAAGTTTTTGGGTAAGGAAATCTAGGCTTTCAACTAGAGGATTAATTTGGGGCTTGTCTTGGTGATCTCTTTCCATCATCATCTTGGTTTAAGGTATGTTCTCTTCCCTCATTGTTCATTCTTACTAGAATCATGGTTTTTATAAATATTTTCATGACATCATTGATTATATGATTTTGGTTTTCAAATATGAATTGGGGGCTTTGATATTAAATGGTTGGCTATGGTTTTCCATGGTTTTAATTATACTCTATATGTATTAATGGTGGTTTTGTATAATTTAAATACATAGGAATGGCTTAATGGTAATTAGAATTGGTCTTGGTTATATTATTCCTCTAATGTATTTAACAAAATTCCTGTAATAATGTTTTTATAGCGTTGAGTATTTTTAATGGAAATCTTACTAGTTTTAAGACGATAAAGGAATTATGCATGGTTTAAATGGCTTGGAAATGTAAATGGATAAATATTTATGCTTCTGGGGTACATGGAATCCCCAAGTGGTTTAGTATGGAAAATGAAAGGGCACTTGGAAGTCCCCATAAACCTATATATGGTTGGCTATGGATAGTACTTGCAGGTATGGTCGGTATGATGATACCACAACTTAATGGCCATGGTTAATAAATGGTAAATGGATTGATTGGTTGCTTGGTAATGGTTTTAATTGGGCAATATTAGCAAGATGTGTGGAAAAGCTGTGGAAGGTAGAGGTCTTAGGGGGACCAAACATGAAAACTAATATTTGTCGATGTGAGGTTGTCTTGGTGACCGTGTACATGATGTCACAATATATTTTAGGGGATGTACTAGTCATCCCAAGTTTTCTTCCCTGGTCATGAGACTATACATACTGGGGCCCTTTCAGCAAGGGGAGCTGAACCCATATAGCCTGTGAGTGGTTTAGGATGGCAAATCAGGTAAAGATTTTAAATGCATGCTAAACCTGGTGCCTTTTCCTGACATAGTTATATATATATGTATGGTTATGTGCATACGAATGGTTTTACTTGGCATTATAAATGGCATTATTTTATCCTTATCATGAGATCATGCAAGCATGTACCCACTAACCCATCTTTTAGTGGTTGTATACCCATCTTATGCTGGAATCGACTATTCTACTCCTCCTTCATAGTGATTGACTTGGGGATCAATATTTGGACTGAAGTCGTGAGCTTCCATACTTTTAGAAGGCTTTATTTCATGTTATGGATATTTCTAGACACTTTGATTTTGTTTTAAATATTGGTTTTGGCAATGTTAGGGGGCATGTTCCAATCAAATTTTATTACTCTTTTGGTTATAGGCTTTGTGGTACTTCTATGGGTTGGAATGGGCGGGATCATTATGGGTGTTAGCCATAGCATTGGCATTGTTACTAGGGATTACACCCTTGGATCATATTGTTAGTTATTCCATCATATTTTATTTTGCGATTAATTATATTATGTTTTGGATCATTTTTTGTTATGGCCTAGTTTATGGGTTTGGTACAATTGCTCGGTTGGTATGTGATGGTTGGACTCAATTGGGACGCTTACGGTTAAGATCCTATCCTAGAGTCTTCATGTGATATTGTAACACCTCAAAAATAGGTCCCGAGATATTACACAGTGCTTAGGGTCATAAGTGATCCCAAGCTAACCCTTCTACCGGTATAACTCATAAGCAACTGAATAAAAAGTCTAAATCTACAAAAATTAGTGGAAAACAACTCTTTTCTGAATCTGATCAATACAAAACTGAATTTACAAGATTACAACTCTACTTTACAAATTAAAATTGAAACTGAATACATCAACTTTTACTGACTGTCTATGAAGTCTCTACTAGTACTGACTTTAGATAGCCAGGTCATGACTCCCAACTATCCTAACTCAATACAAATGAAATAGGAAAATAAAGAACTACTCAAACTGTCTATATGGCTCAAACCCTTGAATTAAAAGGATTCATCACCTGCTGATTGGAAGCTACGAGCTGACTGAATCTAAATATGCATACAAAGTCTTGTACCTACATTATGAGACAATGTATCACCTAGACGTATATATGGATAAGCACTTTGGGAATGTACTGAGTATATGGGGGTGCAATGCAATAAGTAAACAATATCTCAATATCACCATAGCTTATAAAATTATGCATGCTGACATAAATGACTCACATAGCTTGAATAATATCTGAAATATAAATATCATAAATCATAAATAATGAAACATGTATAAATCTTGTGAGTCAATTAACTTGCTTCTAAAATCTATATTCTCCACTTATTCTCAAAACTTGTAAGCTAGATGAAATCTGAAACTCATTCTGTATAGTAAACACTTTATCTCAATACTTTAAATCAATAAAACTATTTCAAGAGTGGGGGATATCCTTGGGAGTTTCTTCTAACCGACATAAACCATATGATCTAGATGGAGTACAACGTCTTACCCATATTGGGGAGATCTGTTCTATCCTTGCCATCAGATAGAACCTTAACTTTAGTGATCACTATCTTAACCCACTTAGGGTATATCAAAAACCTACGAGAGCACGTAGTTCTGGGGAATGAGACCTCGGAATCAACCCAAACTTGGTGCTAAATACTACTTCCTTACTTATCTCAGAACTTTAGAAAATCCACCTTAAAACATTTCAATAATATGCAATGGGAGCCAAAACGCATCCCCTTTATCTCAAAATCAAGAATGTGGACTTCTTTCTTAATTTAGGGTCAAAACTCACTTCTTTCATGAAATCTTGATAAAGCTTTAAAGATCTCATAATAAAGGAAATATGAACATACTTCTTGCAATTCTTTAAAAGTCATCAACAACTCATTCTCAAAACTCATAATTCAACAATAAGGCTCAACTCATAACAAAAAGTCTTGGGAATACCTGAAAATATAAAATCAATATACGAATGAGCAATTTATATCATGAACTCTCAACTTATATCATAATTAACCAAAAAAATTATGCAATTCAAGAATTGAACAATTTCATAATATCATAACTTGAAATATAGTAAAATAATATGAATTCATCTTGGAAATACGAAATTCTTTAAGAAAAACTAAAACTTTTGGGCACAAGAATGAAAGGGTGCTCTTGTACAAAACCCATATACCTTAAACTAGGAGCTTTTGGATGACTTAAAAATTTTTGGAAGGTTATTCATGAATTATTGGGTGTCCCTCGTAGCCCTCTTAACGGGGAATTCAAAAATGCAAGAATTATCGAATTCTCACAGTTGAATCTCTAGATAATTGGGTTTTTATGTTGAAACCCTAACCTTGTGGTTGAAGGTGTACAGAGAATTTTGAGATGTTTAACTAAAGAGAATGGAAGATAATAAGCTCCTTGAGGGTTATAAGTCATAGGAAGTGAAGGAAAAAGACCAAATTACCCTTACTAAACCACTTCCCAATTTCTGAAAATCTAAGGCTGACAATATTTGTGATAGGCCATCAGACTTGTGATAAGTCGTCATGAATGTCGTCACTGGGGGGTTGGAATTGATGGATTTCTGCCTAAGGCTGACTACATTCATGATAAGTCATAACACTTGTGATAAATTATTAGAAATGTCATCACTGGGGGCTGGATTCTGCCTAAGGATGACAACATTCATGATAAGTCATCACACTTGTGGTAACTTATCAGAAATGTCGTCACTCAGTTTTCCAGGCTGACATCCTGGGGTAAAATAGGCATAACTTTTTCTCCGATATTGGATTTAGGTAAAATTGATATCGTTGGAAATATAATTCGAAGAGCTTTCATTTGATATATAGTAGGCCACCCAGTTCGTCATATACAAGGAATTATAGTCGATTGAAGTTGACTTAAGTTTTGACGCTAACTAAAACTTGAACGATAGAAAAGCTTTCAACTTGACCTTGAGTTAGGGGATCTCTGTGATCTCAATTCATGCACAAATAGGTTCCCACACTACATAATTGATTAACATACCAAATTTGCATAGGATTTATGGATTTTGGAACATCTATATATACAAAAGACGGTTTTCATTCTAGCCCGAAATGTGGGATGTTACATTATCTCCCGCTTAGGATCATTTGTCCCTAAATGTTGATCTTTAGGTTAAGAATATAGAGAAAACTGAGGATACACAGTTGAAATAACTTATTAAAATAAATTAGTATCTTTCTAAACTTTGGCATACTTCGATGAATCCATACACTCATGATAAGAATAACTATCTAACTGAATCTTTAATTAGAAAGGAACTGAAGAAAGGAAGGTTGTTATCTTCGTCTGAATCTGAGCTAACTTGCCCTTTTTACTTATTTATGAAGAGTAGACTCATGCTGAGAGTTTAGAATTTGCTTGATGTGCTCATGGTGCAATCGTACTTATAGACTGTGAGGTAATAGTTTATGCAGGCACAAATCATGAGAAAACAAGGCTAAGATCACACAATTGGTATCACAGTGTCTGAGCTAGAATACTTGGAAAACGAAGATCATTCGGTGAATATTTATGAACTGAATCATGACTAGATATTTAAATTCTAAAACTGATGCCTGATACATATACTGAGCTGAATTCGCGATTGCAAAACTATTTCAGAATTACCGTACTTATGAAACTTCAAGTAGTAAAACTAAGCTAGTTCAAAAAATGGAAATCCATAGAAATCGATGTGCCTGATTGTTAAACTGGACTACTGTCTATCCAAACTGAATCATACTAGATACTCATGCTCAAGTGGAGGGTTTCTTCAACACCCCTCTAGGGAGTTCTAATGATTTGAAGGAGCCAAGAATTTTTGTCAAGATCTGAACAAGACATTTGAATAAGGGATTACAATATTGCTACAATTCCATAGCTTGGAATCATAGACCTTTGAATCGTAGACTGGGGTAGAATTTACTAGGATTTAGGCAATGCAACACCTTACTTAAAACATAGACACACTTCTAAAATATTCTGTCAACTAATCCTTTACCTTAAAAACCATACTTATTGATTCATCTTCTAATTATAACAAGGCCATTGATATTTTCTTCTACTCATGTCTAAGTTGAACTAAATTCCCTCAATATCTTCAAGCCTAAACCACAATCATAGGGTACACTACATAACACTGTACTACTAGTCTGAACAGTAATTCAACATACCCTGCACTTCACAACTTCTCATCTCATAAAAATCCTTATTAGTACTCCAACAACCACATTCAACCTCGTACTAGACATTTTACTAATGTACAGTGCATTCATCTAAATATACAAACATGATTTTCAAGACACTTCTATAACCACATATTCACTTCTAAACACACTACCCTAAAATACCTTTGTCACAACTTACAAACCTCAATCAAGAACAACTTCCATGTACTACTCTTAAGGAGACATACATAAGATTTCAACTACCCAAACATCTCATATAAAACTTCGACTAACCATAATGGGTATTAAAGACTTGACTTCAATCTTACTTCACGCTTTACTGCCTTAGCTAAAATAAGCATACAACGATATTTCAGTAACAATAAATGCTTACTCTCTTCCATCCAGACAATTGATTATCATCACTATCTTGACCAAAGAAAAGGCAATAGAAGGTTAGAACATAAGGGCCTGAAATATGAGAGGAGACTATGAATAACTTGACACTCAACTAAAGCTTGAGGAATAGAATAATAGCATCATGGACTTATCAAAGAAGTATGATCTGAGGACATGCAAGATATAAATCTGAATTTACCTGATCATTAAAAGTATTGCTTGAGTTCTTGGACTGAACATACTGTAAAGCTTGAGTACATGAGTCATGAGCTGCATGACTTGAATTTGGAGTTCATAACTTATGGAGTGTGATTCCAACTGATGAAAGGACTGCAACTCCTCATTTTTGGGAACTAGGAGAGTACATAATTCTCCATCATATGAATGAATATGAATTAAGATCATGGAACTAAACGTAAGGCATGAGTAGGTATTGAGACAACTAAAAATACTAAAATATGATTGGGTCAAGCATTAATCTTTCTCACAACTATTCTACAACTTACTGGTACATCTACTAGAATCTGAAGGCTTGACTTGGTTACTTGTTCTATTATTTCCCCCTTAGATGTAAGCCATCACTCTAAGGATGCGAACCACTATATAAACTCTAGTCTAACTACAATCACTTTACTCTAGAGTTTGGGATATAGCAACACACATGAACAAAAGAACTTAACCTGAATGACTATACCTGAAAGCATAAAATCATCTTCTAATACTCACTTATGAGCTATACCCTATCTTTCTATAGCCCCAATAGTCATCATATAACACTTGAACACTTACTAACTTTGAATCTGCATGAGCATCCCCATAGTTAAAGTGTACACTATCTAGTTCTACAACTCTTATTCCTATTAGCTAAATCTTCAAAATTTCAAACTTAGATTCTAACGCTTAACATGGGTACCTTCAAACCTTTGATGGACCATACAACTTCTGTCATAGCCTAACAATATCACGCTTGTAAACTTATGTTTCTAAACTATGAGAATCACATTCATACTTAAAAAGACTCAACATCTTCAATCAAACTCTTTAAATTAGCTATCAAGAACCTTACTCATTATCTAACTAGTCTTTCTCTACCTAATATCTCAATGGTACTACTGACCCCACAAAATGCAATAATCCTTAAGAAAAAATAATGCAGCCCCATAGAACCTTAGGCATACTTCTGCATCATACATACCACATCGAACTTGATTACGAATCAAGTAAACTTATTCTCTGGCATACACTGTTCAAGCCTATTATATCACTTCCCTATAACTAGTATTATTTGCCAAAAAATCATCACATACTTCATTACCACCAATCGTTCAAAATTAATACATAGTGTTATTCTCACTTGGAAACTATAGAATAAACCATCAAGAATAACTATCCCACTTGAACCTCATAATAACGATAATCGATCATAATCATATGGCCTATCTTATTTATAATACATTACCATATCCTCCTTCTACACATCATTACTATCCACCTATCTATAACCCTAAACTTCTTTCATAGCTCTATAAGTTCCAACCGATACAAAAATAACAAGATGCATAACAAGTTACTAGTGAATCGAAATAGGCCTAACACAAATTCACTAGACTTTGATTTTTCAACAAAACAATGATAACAAGTTTACAAGAGATAAAAACTTGACACACAATATTCAATGATCTAAGAATACACATCTTATCCTGTCCTACTTGCATGACTCATAAGAGTGAGGACATAACTCTAATCTAGAGAGACTTATAACACACTAGAATGCTACTCTCTAGTCACTTTATGTGAATTCTAAAGCTTCTTGCTAGCCAATCTAAGAGCGTTATCTTAGGATGAACTGGAACTTACTAATCATGCAATCTCAAGAATAATACATGGATAGGGAAGTATTGCTTTACATTATAGATTCTGAGGAGGAATCTGGAAGTACATCTAATTTGGGCTTAGTACAGGACTTTTATGAATCATGAATAAAGCATTTTAATCATCGGAACTCAAAAGCACTGATGGGATACTTTCTATCTCGCTTATAATCTAATAACTATCTATGGAGACTGTCTGAGAAATCACTATGTGAAAAGATTTAAGCTTGACTATTTCTGATACCTTGAAAATAAGACAGAGGTGGCTCAGATAGAGTAAGATGAGAATCTATATAAGTTTCATAAAGAACATGTCTATAGCATAATCTGAGACTTAAAAGAATGGAGATATTTCGTAAATGCCTTGTAGCTCTCGAAGAAAAGTACAGACGTCTCCGTATCATTCCGTAAGACTCCACTAGACACGGCTTCACAAATACCCTAGGACTCTTGAACTCTGGGCTCTGATACCAAGTTTGTAATGCCCCAAAAATGGGTCCAGAGACGTCACACGGTGCTTAGGGTCATAAGTGAACCCAAGATAACCCCTCTGCTGGCATAACTCATAAGCAACTGAATAAAAAGTATAAATATATACAAATTAGCGAAAAATAACTCTTTTCTGAATCTGATCAATACAAAACTGAATTTACAAGATTACAACTCTACTTTATAAATCTAAATTCAAACTAAATACATCAACTTCTACTGACTGTCTATGAATACATACATAAAATTATGCATATTGACATAAATAACTCACATAGCTTGAATAATATCTGAAATATAAATCTCATAAATCATTAATAATGAAACATGTATAAATCTCGTGAGTCATTTAACTTACTTCTAAAATCTATATTCTCCACTTATTCTCAAAACTTGTAAGCTAGATGAAATCTGAAACTCATTTTGTATACTAAACTCTATAAATCAATACTTTAAATCAACAAAACTATTTCAAGAGTAGGGGACATCTTTGGGAGTTTCTTCTAACTGACATAAACCATATGATCTACATAAACTCCAATGTCTTACCTATATTGGGGAGAGCTGTTCTATCCTTGCCATAGAATAGAATCTTAACTTTAGTGATCACTATCTTAACCCACTTGGGGTATATCAGAAACCTATGGGGGCACGTAGTTCTAGGGCATGAGACCTCAGAATCAAGCCCAACTCGGTGCTAAATACTACTCCCTTACTTAGTTCAGAACTTTAGAAAATCCACCTTAAAATATTTCAATAATATACAATGGGAGCGAAAATGCATCACCTTTATCTCAAAATAAGAATGTGGATTTCTTTCTTAATTTGTGGTCAAAACTCACTTCTTTCTTGAAATCTTGAGACTTATCATTAAAGCTTTAAAGATCTCATAATAATGGAAATATGAACATACTTCTTGCAATTCTTTAAAAGTCATCAACAACTCATTCTCAAAACTCATAATTCAACAATAAGGCTCAACTCATAACAAGAAGTATTGGGAATACTTGAAAATATAAAATCAATATAGGAATGTGCAATTTATATCATGAACTGTCAATTTATGTCATAAGTAAACAAGATAATCATGCAATTAAAGACTTGAATAATTTCAAAATCTCATAAACATGAAATATAGCAAAATAATATGAATTTATCTTGTAAATATGAAATTCTTTAAGAAAAACTAAAACTTTTAGGAACAAGAACGAAAGGGTGCTCTTGTTCAATACACATATACCTTAAACTTGGAGCTTTTGGATGACTTCAAAAATTCTGAAAGGTTATTCATGAACTATTGGGTGTCCCTCGTATCCCTCTTAATGGTGAATTCAAATATGAATGAATTATCGAATTCTCATAATTGAATCTCTAGATAATTGGGTTTTTATATTGAAACCCTAACCTTGTGGTTGAAGGTGTGTAGAGAATTTTGAGATGTTTAACTAAAGATAATGAAAGATAATACGCTCCTTGAGGGTTATAAGTCATAGGAAGTAAAGGATAAAGACCAAAATATCCTTACTAAACCACTTCCCAGTTGCTAAAAATCTAAGGCTGACGACATTTGTGATAGGCCATCAGACTTGTGATAATTCATCACAAATAATAGTTACTGGGGGGCTGGAATTGTTGGATTTCTGCCTAAGGCTGACGACATTTGTGATAAGTCATCACACTTGTGATAACTTATCAGAAATGTCATCACTAGGGGATGGATTTTGCATAAGGCTGATGACATTCATGATAAGTCATCATACTTGTGATAACTTATCATAAATATCATCACTCAGTTTTCCAGGCTGACATGCTGGAGTAAAATAGGCATTACTTTTTGCTTCAATATGGGATTTAAGAAAAATTTATATCATTGGAAAGATGATTTGAATATCTTTTATTTGATATATAGCAGTCCACCTAGTTCATTATATACAAGGAGTTATGGTCAATTGAAGTTGACTCAAGTTTTGACGCTCACTAAAACTCAAATGATAGAAAAGGTTTCAACTTGACCTTGAGTTAGGGGACATCTATGATCTCAATTCATGCTCAAATAGGTTCGCACACTACTTAATTGATTAACATACCAAATTTGCATAGTATTTATGGCGTTTGGAACATCTACACATAGAAAAGATAGTTTTTATTCTAGCCCAAAATGCGGGGTGTTACATATCTGTTACACTAACTTGTTATATGCTTGAAATTTAGCCAACTCAAGGTAGGCAGCTGGAGATTGGGTTGGGTATTGGGGGTGGCCTCCAGTCCCAGTCAGATCTGGGACACCTATTACACAAAAACCCCTGCCGGGTCGTGCCAAGTTGGTATCAGAGTCTAGGTTCATGGTCAATTGGGAGTCCATAAATCAATGTCGATTAGAGGCTTTTTATGGGTGTGTGGCGCTTCTCACTTATAAGGGAAAGGCCATAAGGAATTTGGAATGTTTCACTTTCTTGGTATTCAATTTTCAAACTTGGAGTCTCGGTCCTAGAATCTTTTATGATCTTTGTTTGTTCATCTTTCAAATCATGTCTCATAGATTTGGAACAAAAGGAAATTATTCTATCCCATCTAGGGGTAATGTTGAAGGCATGCATCTTACTTCTGAGGTTCATCTTTGATCTCATGGTCCTATCCCTGATAGCTTTGGAGTTTTACCAGTTTCTACTATTCCTTCTCAAAGTGAGGTGACTAATGCAGAATTTTGTTAGTCTACAGGGTGCGATTGGTTCTTTATTTGCTGAGGCCACAAGGGTTGGCTAATTTATGAAGATGGGTCCTCTCATTTTTTTTTAAGTATAAGTAGAGATCCATAGGGCTTCTTGGATGAAATAGAAAAAAATATTTTAGGTGATGTAGGCTACCAATGTGGAAGGGGTAAACTTTACAGCTTATTAGCTCAAAGATATTGCATATCAGTGGTATGAAAAGTAAGACAAGGATAGGGGTGATATGAAAGAATCAGTCTTGTGGGATACTTTTTCTATGGCCTTCTTAGATTGTTTCTTTCCCCATGAGTTGAAGGAAGAAAAAATGGAGGATTTTGTGAACCTCAAGTAGGGGAGGATGTCTGACAGGCATTATTCCTTGAACTTTCACCAAATGTCAAGGTATGATCCCAATTTAGAGCTGATATACAGATAAGAATGAGGAAGTTCGCTTTTGGGATGAATCAAAATTTGATTTTGGAGAGCAAGACTACATTGATAATTAAAGATATGGATATATCTAGGATAACTATTCATGTGTAATAAGTGTAGAATAAGAAAAAGAGACGGTGGAGTTTGAGGACAGACAGGGCAAGATTAACATATTTTTTTACCAAGGAGGTGTTTAGTGTCAGGGTGGTTACGATGGTGGCAAATGGTAGAAAAAGAAGTGGGGAAGTTATGGTTTCTTCTTTTTTTGCCAGTGCTCCATACCAAGCGGGCAATAAGCATCATCAAGGTGGTGATAATTTTTGGGTATAGGGTGCCCAATATCAGGCAAGTAGAGTTCAGTCACTTTCTTTATGCACTCCATATTGGTTCTGTAGTCGTCCTCATTAAGGTTATTGTAATGAATGAAGGGAAAGATCCTTCAAGTATGGCCAGAAAGTCCATCGGCTTAGGATTGTCCATTAATAAGGTTGCTACAGGGGAAAATAAGATTCATGTGGCTTCATATTTTACTCCTACATTTAGTGGTGTGGCATCTACTTTTGTTACTTCTCCTGGTTCTAGTGTTGGTAGGAACAGGTTGTATTCTTTGGCGTCCTGATAGGAATCCAAGGCATTAGCTGATGTTGTTATTGGTATGTTATATCTTTTCTCTTGTGACATATATTATTTGCTTGATATGGGGTCCACTTTCTCCTATGTGACTCTTTATGTGGTTGTATCTTTTGGTTTTGATTTAAAAGTTATTTTAGATTATTTTTCTGTTTCTACCCAAATAGTTGACTCAGTTATTGCTAAGAGAGTCTATAGGGTATGTGCGGTATATGTTGCTGGCAAACAAACTTTAGTGGATCTGTTTGAGTTAGGTATGGTAGATTTCGATGTCATTCTGAGTATGGATTGGTTTAACTTTTGTTACGCATCCTTGGATTGTTTGACCTATAGGGTTATCTTCTGGTTCCCTATTGAGCGATTATAGAATGGAAGGGCAGTTCTTTAGCTTCTAGGGGAAGATTTATTTCTTATCTTAGAGCTTAGAGGTTAATCTCCAAAGGTAGTCTTTATCACTTAGTTTGGGTTAAGGATCCTACCTCGGAAGGTCCTTCTTTTGAGTCAGTTCTAGTGGTTAATGAATTTCCAGAAGTCTTTCCAAATGATCTTCCTGGTGTTCCTTTGGATAAGGAAATTGAGTTTGGTATTGATCTGGTTTCGGACGCTGGTTTAATTTCTCTTCCTCCACATAGAATGGCTTTGACTGAGTTAAGAGAACTCAAGAAACAACTTAAGGATCTTCTAGATAAGGGGTTTATTCATCCTAGTGCATCTCTGTGGGATGCATCGGTATTGTTTGTGTGCAAGAAGGATGGTTCCCTTTGGATATGCATTGACTAAGGTGATGGTCATTAAAAAGTATCCTCTTCCAAGGATAGATGATCTGTTTGACCAGTTGCAAGGTACTAAGTTCTTTTCTAAGATAGATCTTTGGTTTGGTTACCATCATCTAAAGATTAGGGAGGCGAATATCCCTAAGATGGATTTTCATACTCGGTATGGCCACTTTTTAGTAATCTTATTTGGCTTGACTAATGCTTTGGTGGAATAAATAGATCTGATGAATAGGGTTTTTTATCATTATTTGAATCTCTTTATTATTGTATTTATTGATGACATTCTGGTTTATTCAAAAGTGAGATGGATTGTGTTAATCACTCTGTATGGTGTTGCAAACCTTAAAAGAACAACGATTGTATGCTAATTTCTCTAAATGTGAGCTTTGATTAAATGTTGTAACTTTCTTGGGTTATATTATTTATAGTGAGGGGATCATGGTGGATCCACAAAAGGTTTCTTTGGTGAAGAGGTAGCCTAGAACCACAATTCCATCCAACACTCTGAGCTTCTTAGGTTTAGCTGGGTATTATAGGTGGTTTGTGGAAAGATTTTCATTGATAGTTTCTCCTTTAACTAAGTTGACTCAGAAGAAGGTCAAATTTTCTTGATCAGATGCTTGTGAAGGGAGTTTTGATAAGTTTAAGGATAATTTAACTTCGTCTCCAATTTTGACTTTATCGAAAGGTAATGATGGGTTCGTGGTTTATTATGATACATCTCGGGTAGGGCTTGGTTGTGTGTTTATGTAGCATAGGAAGGTGATTGCTTATTCTTCCAGGCAGTTGAAAGTACATGAGAGAAACTATCCTATTCATGATTTGGAGTTGTTGGCAGTTCTGTTTTCTTTGAAAATATGGCGGTAGTATTTGTATGGTGTTCGCCTGGATATCTTTTCTAATCATAAGAGTCTACAATATGTGTTCGCTTAGAAGGAGCTTAATCTTAGGCAGAGGAGAAGGCTTGAGCTTCTCAAGGACTGTGATATAAGGCTTCACTACCACCCAGGTAAACCTAATGTTGTTGTTGATGCTTTTAGTAGGTTATCCATGGGGTGTTTGGCTCAGGTGGAGGAAGAAAAGTAAGAATTGGTGAAGGTTATTCACCACTTGGCTAATCTTGGAGTTCACCTCTTGGACTCTAAGGATAGTGGTGTGATGGTGCAAGAAGTGATTCGATCATCTCTTGGTGCAGAGATTAAATAGTAGCAAGTGTTGGATCCTATCTTGATAAAAATCAAGAGTGACATTGTAGGCAAACGGTAGTGGTGTTTGAGATTAGTGGTGATGGTTCTTTATGGTACCAAGGGAGGTTGTGTGTTCCTAATATTGATCGATTGTCATAAAAGACTTTGGCTGACGTGCATGAATCACGCTATATTATTTAACTCGGCTTGACTAAGATGTATCATTATCTTAAGGAGATCTATTGGTGGAATGGCATAAAGAGGGATGTAGCTGATTTTGTGGCCAAGTGCATGGTGTGTCAACAGGTTAAGGTTGAGCACATGAGGCTAGAAGGGTTGTATCAAGAAATTGATTTGCTCGAATGGAAATGAGAAGTGATCAATATAGACTTTGTCATAGGTTTCTCTCGATCTCATAATCAATATAACTCAATTTGGTTCATTGTAGATAGGATGACTAAGTCTACCCACTTTTTACCAGTGTAA
This sequence comes from Capsicum annuum, assembly GCF_002878395.1. NCBI lineage: Eukaryota > Viridiplantae > Streptophyta > Magnoliopsida > Solanales > Solanaceae > Capsicum > Capsicum annuum. The sequence continues at coordinate 72,542,697 of NC_061120.1, read as the reverse complement.
ACTACCTTCTTGGTTAAGGATTATATGAAGTTGTATCTTTAGAAGCTTGTAAAGATACATGGGGTGCCTATTTTGATTATTCTGATCATAGCATGCAGTTTATATCTCACTTATGGCAACCTTTTCTAAAAGGGTTGGGGACTAAGGTGAGTCTGAGCACTATTTTTCATCCGCAGATGGAAACGCAAGTGAAGAGAACTATTTAGCCATTGGAGGATATGCGTCGGGCTTGTGTGATTAATTATTGTAGATCTGAGTACAAGTGGTTCACCATGAGTCGTAAGCCTTGGTACGAGTCGTAACATATACTCGTATAGTGGGCAATGTCTAAATGTTCCTTGGGTTTAATCTACCAACGGTATAGATGAATGGTACGGATCATATACTTCAAATACTTCTTGGTTGGATGAGTCGTATAATCGATAGTGTGGGTTCCAGAGGTTGAGGCTGGGATACGAGTCAAGGGTACGAAATGTATTGGAGGGTACGACTCGTGAGGGTCAGTCATTCGCCCGAGATAGGATTTAGTGCAACTTAAGCAGGGGTATTCTGGACATTTACTCACTTATCCTAATAAGATCCCACAACTTCTAACCTACTTGGGAGGTTATTTACCCTATTATTCTATTCATTAACACTTAAAAACTCTTTCTAAACACTCTTTAATTCTCTAAAAAACTTTTGGGCAAACGAAGCTAGGGTTTCAACTAGAGGATTAATTGGGGCTTGTCTTGGTGATCTTATTCCATCATCATCTTGGTTTATGTCATGTTCACTTCCCTAATTGTTAATTCTAACAACAAGCATGGTTTTTCATAAATGTTTTTATGACTTCATTGATTGTATGATTTTGGTTTTCAAATATGAATTGGGGGTTTTGATATTAAATGGTTAGTTATGGTTTTCCATGGTTTTAATTATGTTCTATGTGCATTAATGGTGTTTTTGTATAATTGGATTGCATGGGAATGGTTTAATAGTTATTGGAATTGGTCTTGGTTATATTATGCCGCCAATGTGTTTTACAAAATTCCTATAATAATGTTTTCATTGCATTGAGTGTTTTCAATAGAACTCTTACTTGTTTTAAAACTTTGTAAAGGAATTATGCATATTTTAAATAGCTTGGAAAGGTAAATAGCTAAATGGTTATGCTTGTGGGGTACATGGAATCGCCCAAGTGGTTTAATATGATAAATGAAAGAGCACTTAGATGTCCCCTTAATCCTATATATGGTTGGCTATGGACAGTACTTGCAAGTATGGTCGGATAGTTTTACTTAGTTTTTTAAATGACATTATTTATCCTTATCCTGAGATCATGCTAGCGTTCACCCGCTAACCTATCTTTTGATATCTGTAAACCCATGTTATATAGGAACCAACTATTCTACTCCTCCTACATAGTGATTGACTTATGGATTAGCATTTGGACTGAAGTGGTGAGCATCATCCTTTCAGAAGGCTCTATTTCATGCTATGGATATTTATAGACACTTTGATTTTATTTTGGATTTTAGTTTGGGCCATGGTTGGGGGTATATCCCAACCAAATATTATTACTCTTTTGGTTAGAGGCTTTGTGGTACTGCTATGGGTTGGAGAGGGTGGATTGGTATAGGTGTTAACCTTGGCATTGACATTGGTACTGGGGCTTACACCCTCGAAAAATATTATTTGTTATTCCATCATATTTTATTTTGGAATTAATTTTATTATATTTTGGAACATCTTTGGTTATGGCCTGATTAATGCCTTTTGTTTCGGTATTGGTTTGGTATAATTTGGCGGTTGGTGTGGGATGGTTGGACTCAATTGGGCCGATCACAGTTGTGGTCCTATCCCAGAGTCTTCATGTGAGTTGATGCACTAACTTGTTATATACTTGAAATTCAGCCAACTCAGGGTAAGCGGCTGGAGATTGGGTTGGGTAATGGGGGTGGTCTCCGGTCTTGGTTGGACCTAGGATGCCCATTAGACAAGGCCCCCGGTCATGTCGTGTCATGCCTCTACTCTATGTGTTATGCATAAATCGATGCATACCAAATTAAGAACAAAAAAAAAAGAAAATCCAAAAATTACAACAACTTCAATTCACAAATCAACACCGTATTCTCTGGCAACGGCGCCAAAATTTGGTGATGTCCAAGCTACACCTCCTCTTAGAATAAGATATGGTCACTGCCAAATATAGTAACCCAACAAAGGTTGGGTTCAAATCCCAAGTTAATACGTAGACTCATGGCTCTTAGTTATATAATTAATGGGCAGAATTTGAAATGTGAATAGGGGGTTTTGAGTAGCAATATCAAATAAGTAACGAGTATCAACTTTCAGTTGTAATCAGTCAGAGGTGAACACTAGGATTGTGTTCCCCCTGGCTTATCAACTCTGTAGGATTATCGTTCTTTATTGAACCCACCCGATACCTTGCATGTAGAATCAATAAATTATGTACCTTCTACAATCTTATGGACGAGTAGAAGGATTTCACCCTTTTCTTTTTGAGTCTCAAGATGTCGCTTTACTATCCCTTATCTTGATCCCAGTTAACTATTAACTTTTGAGTTTCTGTTTATTAGATAAAATCTAACCATCTTACATAGATAGTACCTAGTAGTATGGATCAAAAGTTAAACTCCAAAAATTACTATTTTCATTATCTTTTCCTAGTCACTACTCCTCTTTTGGAGTAAGTATAAATAATCTAGGTGGGATCCTAACGTTTACAACCACTAAGATAACTGTCAAAGTAAAGATAATACAATATATGAATGGGTATCGATTCAGAACAACAATTCACTTTCCCTACTTCGTCAATCCCCCAGGGTTTCCACAACCCTAGCTATGTTTTTAGCCTCTCATACTTGTGAAGTAATCAACAACATTCTTGATTGAAAGCATACGATGAAATCAAAATAAGAAGCATTAGAAAATCCAAACCGTAAGTGAATTAATCAACCAAAGTCAATATAAGAGAATTCCGAGACAAAAACCTAATCTCGGAATCAAAATATGTTTGTGAATATCAAAAGTGGGTAACTTCTACTACAAAACACATGAGAGGTATTTATAGTACATAAGGAAACCCTAAAATCAAAGCACAAATGAAATAGGAGAAAAAGGTCGGTGGCCACATATGGTCCCTACTTGCGCCTTGTCCTTACACACAGGTAGTTCTTGTGGCATGCAAGGAGGATGCAAGTGGCGACCGCATATGCTAGACCAAAATTTCCTACAAGTAAGCTCTCGTGATTTTGGACTTCTGGCACTTTCTTTTCCTAAATACGGTCCTTAAGTTCTACTTGCGGTCCATATATAGACTTAGAAAGTGTCGGGAGTCATGTTTTCAACTCTTCTTTAATTCTCGCACATGATTGTCACAAACAATCCAAAAAGTATCTCAAACATCCATAATTGATCCCATAAGTATCCAAAACACCTTTTCTCATCTTTTCATAAACTTAGCATCCATAACATGATTTTCTGCAGAACATACCCAACACACATCATATCTAACAAAATAACCTCAAAAACTTATATATTTTCATTATTTTAAGCATCAAAAGTGCTATATTTCTTTAGCACATCACTTACTTCTGATAATTGCGTGCTATTATGCTAGTTTTGGGCCGGTATTTGTAATTTTCCTATCTTTTGATATATATATCATGCCTTATTTTTTCGGTTAGGACCTTGTTCTAGTAAATTTTGATTTTGTTATCTTTTAGTCTGAGGTAGTATTTATGAGCCTAGGATGGGGAATTAAGTTGAAAAACCATGGAGTCATCCCTTTTAACTAAGTTACACAAATGGTTATTTAAATTTATTTTAATTACGATTTAGGATTAGTACATACTTTATTTCACTTATTTATTGCAAAAGTTGGCACCACTTTGGCATCAGTCACGGTATGGTTTGGGTTTTAATTTTAAAGTTGGGTTTGGTTACTATAAGTTTTGGTTCGAGTCTGGCATCTGGTTATGATGATTCTAAGAGTTCTAGTATTGATTATAGTTTTCATAATTGTTTTAGGAGTTGTGGTTCCTCTGAGTTCTGGTTCGAGTTTGGCATCTAATTATGCATTCTATTGTATATCATATATGTGGCCTCTCATTATTAATGACTATTTTCACTTTGAACTTGGCTTTTGGACTCCCATTAGTTTCCATCACTACAGGTTTAAACCTAGCACCTGCCCTCTTATTACTTCCCATTGGTGTAGGTTCAAGACCAATTCATATTTAGATGGCTACTCTAGTTTCTTGGGGTTGGTTTAGTTATGGATTATTTATGTTTTTTATTTCTTTTATTACTTCTTATGTGTCCCATCAACTTATGGGGGAAAGGTTTGGATTAATTATCTTCTTCAGTATTCCTAAGGGGCTTATGGCGGCCAAGTTAGATTTTGTTTGGTTTGCCTTCTTATTACTGCATTATTTATCTTTCCGTATTTCTTTTACTTATTCTTTTACAATATTTTCATAGATCGTTAGCTATTTACCTTTCTATCCATGTTTACTATTGATTTAGACTACACCCTTGCATTTTGGTTATACTTTTTCTATATTGAGCTTAGTCAACCGATGATACCTAATGAGTACTCATTTATTTGGTAGTAATACTACAATTTTGCATCTTTTCCCTGATACAAATCCAAGTACTAGCAACCGACATTGATGTGATTCTTACTTTTCAGCAAGCTGAGCTTGTTGTCATACGAAGATGATCCTCATTTATATGTTCCAATTAATGTTTTATACTCGAGACTACTTGTAAATATTGTGTATATCTTTGATTCTTTCTAGTACTCTGGGTATCTTTTAGTAGTCGATCTAGTACCGACCTTATCGAGACTTAAGAGAGATTTATTTGTATACTTTGGTCCTCTTTCATCTCTCATTTTGATTATATTGCTTATGTTACCTTTCTATTTCTACTTATTATTACTACAATTATCATTATATGTGGTATTTTCTAGTTTCTGTCTGTTAGGCCATTACATATTATTCTGAGCTATAGCTTAGCTTGCCTATTGGTGGGATAATGTTGGCACAATCATGACTTGAGAAATTGGGTCATGATAATTTGGTATCAGAGCCTAGGTTTCATTGGTATTATTGGTACTAGAGTTGATATTCACTAGTCTCACAGATCAGTATAAAAATGTCTACATCCTATCTTCGAGAGGTTACAGAGTATTTCTAGGAAAAAATCTTAGTTTCTTGATCCATTTTTTTGTGTTGGGTTTGAGTTGATTTTTAATCGTTATTGATTTACTCTTTATGCAGGATGTCTAGGATTCAGGGTATGGGAGCCAGAGAACAGGACCCCGAGCTTGCTGCTAGAGTTATCGTTTGGGGCCTAGGTAGACCTTGATGTAGAGGGAAAGAGAAAGAAGAAGATCCAGTTCAAGAGAAGGCTATGGATCCATCACCTAATCTTATCATAGCTCTTGATCCTGAGATAACTCTTGGTATTCCATCATTGCAACAGCAGGTGGGCCTGGGGCAGCCTAGCTTCACTTATGTTTATATCTTCTTTGATTCTTCGAGATGAGTGGTACCATTATTGGAGTTAATTAGTGGTCCCTCGTCTGACGGAGCTCAACTATCAACATAAGATAGTGTTGATTTAAGGGCAAAGATTGAAGCACCGACAGCTAAGAAAGAGGTTCTACAAACATAGGTAGTCTCACAACCGATAGTAGCCAATACAGTAATGTCTACGAATGAGAAGAAGATGCTAGGCTTCTTTCTAAGATTGACTCTACCTAGGTTTGTCTGGACCCTATGAGAGGATGTTTATGAGTTACTCTTCAGTTATAAGGAGAGATTATAAAATTTAGGGTTGGTTGAATCACATGGAGTGGACTTTATTTCTTATCAGCTAGACACGACAGTGAGGAGGTGGTGGAAAGGTTATCTTGATTCCAGGTCAGCTGGATTTCCATTAGTGACTTGGACTTAGTTTTTTGAGTCTTTATTTAGGAAGTATATGCCTTGCAGCATGTGTGAGCGTCTTCGTAATGAGTTATCTACTTTAAGGATAGGATTTTATTTTTATGTCTAAGTAAGAGGTAATATTTCATGAGTTATCCAAGCACACCACTATGATTCTACCTATAAAGTATGAGTTAATCTGATGCTTTATTAGGAGATTGAGATTATCGCTTTATAGGGCTACACAGAGCTTAGTGACTTTAAGGAAATCGTTTCTTATATTGTTGAACATGCTTATTCTATAGTTGATATGAATCATGAGGCCGAAGGGGGCAGCGATAACAGCCTTGTTACCGAGGCTGTTACAATGGATATCACAATGTTTCACAATTCATATGCTGAGGGTTTCATGGTCGGTACCTTTAAAAATATCCTTATCAGCGTCAGGGTTAGCCTAGTTATCCAGTTTAGGCATTGCTTTAGATATCAGATTGGGTTCAGCCTAGTTATAGAGGTTTTAATGGTCAGAGTATCAGTCAACCATAGAGGGGTGTTCAGTTAGCATCATGAAGTTGGGATGGTTGTTTTGGATTCACCGAACCTTCTTGATAGAGCAGGGTGCTCGAGGCATATTATAACTATAGGGTTTTTTTTCACTTCACCCTTGAGTGTCAAAAGTGTGGGATGATTGACCCTTATTTCAAACTATATAATTTCTTAGATTAGTGCTACCGCCAGCCAGAGGTGGTGCATAGGGTTATGAAAGTAGTCCACATGGTTTTAGAGGTGGTTCGCAGGGATGTAGGATAGGTGGTAATATAGGTACCCAATCTAGAAGTAGATAGGGCTATTTGTATATTGTACCAGGTAGACTAGAGGTTGAGCCTTCAGATGTCGTGACTATTAGTATTATTTTCATATGTCATTAGCTATCTTCTTCTTCGTTTGATCCTAATTCTATATTTTCATATGTTTTTGCTTATTTTACATTACAATTGGGTTTATATATGGAGTCCTTATTTGTTCCATTACGTGTAGCTACCCCGTAGGTGATTTCTTATTTAGGTTTGTATATGTAGTTTATTATTGACCTCAAACCAAGTACCTGACCTATTTCTATGGTTATATATCGTATGAATTCTATTGAACTAAAGTAGGTAAATAGTCAACATCAAGATCTTCTGGGTAAAGATTTTATCAGACTGAGTGTATCGACATAGGGTGCTTCAGTTCTATTTGTGAAGAAGAAAGATGGTTCTACACATATGTGTATCAACTACATATATCTGAATAAGATGACCATGAGGAATAAGTATCCTATACCTCATATCGATGATTTATTTGACCATCTTCAGGGTGCAACTATGTTTTTTAATATAGATTTGAGTTCTAGTTACCATTATTTAAGAGTTAGGGATATGGAGATCCCTAAGATAGCCTTCAAGCCTTGTTATAGTCATCATGAGTTCCTAGTGTTGTCTTTCGGTTCGACCAATACCCTAAAAACATTTATGGATTTAATGAATCATGTGTTCAGGCCATATTTGAACTCCTTCGTGATAGTATTTGATGGTAGCATTCTGGTATATTCAATGAGTAGGAAGGAGCACGAAAATATTTGAGACTGTGCTCCACACTTTAAAATATCATCGGCTTTATGAAAATTTCTCAATTTGTGTGTTTTGAATTGAGTCTGTAGCTTTCTTGGTGCACGTAGTATCCAGGGATGGTATTATGCTAGACCCAGCAAAGATTAAGGCTATTTGTAGTTTGGCTTGGCCTACGTTACCTACTGAGATTCACAGTTTTCTTGGGTTGGTAGGTTACTATAGGCAGTTCATTAAATTTTTTTCTTCAATTTCAGACCCTATGACTATATTGACTAGAACGGAGGTTCTGTTTCAGTGGTCTGTCAGTTTTGAGGTGAGCTTTCTAAAGCTCAAGGATTTTCTCACTTCAGCTCCTGTTCTGACTCTTCCAATTGAGGGCGGGGGTTTTACTGTCTACTGTGATGCATCTATTATTGGTCTATGGTGTGTTCTAGTGAAGCGGGGCCATTTTATTGCATATGCATCGAGGCATCTGAACGTGCATAAGTACAACTACCCCACTCATGACTTGTAGTTGGCAGTAATGGTGTTTGCGCTTAGGATTTGGAGGCATTATTGGGGTTCGTTGTGATATCTTCACTGATCAAACTAGTCTTAAGTATATTATGACCCGAAAGGATCTTAATTTAAGGCAACTTAGATGGATTGAGTTTCTAAAGGACTATTATATCTCTATTCTCTACCGCGGGTGCCTTGAGCTGGAAGTCAGTAAGTATGGGTAACTTAGCCTTTATTTAAGTTTATAATTTATTAATATTTTATGGAGAGATTTTGAATCAATATATGTTAAGATATTATTATTATTATTATTATTATTATATAATAGAGATTTTATTAGAAATCATTTTCTATTTATTATGGTATACTCAAAATATTGTATTTATTTTACCATGAACCTATATAATGGGGTAATTTAATACAACTCCCTTTCCATGTGGATGAAAATGGAGGGTATAACAATTAAAGTAAGTGACATGTAATTCTTACCTTTCATGGTTAGTAGCCACCGAACCCATTAGAGACGGTGGGTGGAGCATTTAAATGTTGTCATTAGTGAGTTCACTTTGGATCTTGAATATTAAAAATGTTTTACATCACTTTAAAATATCTACATACTTGGTTTGATACATTTTATACCCATACACATATTAATATAATTTTTTTTGGAAAAATGTTTGCTTGTTATATTTAATTTTCAAAAAGAAATCAGTGATCTACATCAAGTTGTTCAAGCTCGAGTTCTAGTAGGACACTATTTGAAGGCTTCTCAGAGGGGTTTTTCGCTTTGGCATCTAGGTAGGCTAGGCTTACCCTATCCTTAAATTGAGCTTATTTATAGTAATTGTGTGCTATTAGGTTAGTTTTAGGCAGGTAGTTGTAATTTGCGTATCATTTGATATACATATCATGTCTTATTCTTCCGGTTATGACCCTGTTATAGTAAATTTTGATTCTGTTATCTTTAAGTATAAAGTAGTATTTATTAGCCTAGGATGGGGTATTAAGGTGTAAAACCTTGGATTCATTCCTTTTAACTATGTTACATAAATAATTATTTAAATATATTTTAAGTATGTTTTATGTCAGTATATACTTTATTTCTGTCATTTATTGTGAAGACACCACTTTGGCATCGGTTATGGTATGATTTGGGTTTTAATTTTATATTTTGGTATGGTGACTATAAGTTTTGGTTCGAGTCCGACATTTGGTTATGATGATTTTGAGTGTTCTGGTACTGATTATTGTTGTTTCAATAGTTGTGGTTCCTTTGAGTTTCGGTTCAAATCCGACATCTAATTATGAGTTTTGTTGTATATCATATATGTGGCCTCTCATTATTACCCACTATTTTTGGCTAAAATCCGTATTACGGCCTATTGTTAATATCTACTAATACCAGTTTAAGCCCAGCATCTAGCCTCTTGTTACTATCTATTGGTGTCGATTCAAGATCGTTGCACATTTGGATGGCTACAATGGTTTCTTGGGGTTGGTTCAGTTACAAATTATTTATATTTTTTTCTGTTATTACTTGTTGTGTGTTCTACCGGCTTATGGGAGCACAGTTGGACTAACTATCTTCTTTAGTATGCTAGGCGGGCTTAGGAGGGCCCAGTCAGGTTATGTTTGATTTTTCTTCTCATTACTGCGTTATTTATCCTTCTTTATCGCTTTTACTTATTCCTTTATCAAATTTTTATAGCTCAATAGCTATTTACCTTTCTATCCTTGTTTACTGTTGACTTAGACTACACCCTCGTATTTTTGTTATATTTTTTTGGTATTGAGCTCAGTCGTTCGTTGATGCCTTCTGAGTACTCGTTGATTTGGTACTCATACTATAATTCTGCATTTTTTCCTAATGCTGATTCAAGTACTAGCAGTCGACATTGACTTGATTTCTACTTTCCATACTGATCTAGAGAAGAGTGGGCTTGTTGTCGATCGAGGCTGATCCTCCTCTATATGCTCCATTTTATTATTTTATACTCAAGACTGTCTGTATATGTTATTGATATTTTGGATTCTTTCTAGTACTCTAGGTATCTTTTAGTAATGGCTATAGCACCGGCCTTATTGAGTCTTGGGAGAGATTCATTTGTATATTTTTGTCCTCTTTCATCTCTCGTTTTGATTATATTGCTTATTTTCCCATTCTATTTCCGCTCATTGTTACTACTGGTAGAATTATATGTGGTCTTTTCTTATTTCTATCTGTTAGCCCGTTACATATCATTTCGGGCTATGGCTTGGCTTGCCTACTAATGGGATAATGTAAGTGCCGCCATGACTTTAGAAATCGGGTTGTGACATAAGTATATAAGTACCAATTAAGATCAACACATTCAAAGTGACTTTTTTAACACAGTCTTGACCCTACTTCATAGAGATAGAGAGGCTTTCAAGATTATAACCAAGAGTAAATTATAACATTAGCGAGCGTACTACTAATTCAAAAAGTCTACCTTGTATGAGACCATAAAAGCCATATATTGTTTGTCCAAAAGATTATACCTTGACTATCAAATTTAAATTATAATAATTAATAATTCAGAAAACACCTGCATTACAATTTTGCTTTTGGCTTAGAAACTCCAATACTATTAACCATGTACTTGAACGCTTGATTGTTTAATGACATGCCAAGTCTTCATCTTCATCACTTTTTTTCTAGGGAAATTCATTATCCTAATCGTTGCTTTGAGTACTTTAGTTTGACTCAAATATTTCACACAAATACTTCACATATACAACACGCTCATTCTTGTTTTTGAATAATCTTTTTAAGAAAGGATGTTGACCATAGTTGAACTCAACAACTACATCAAGCTGCGAATTTTACTCCTTAAATGCTCACAATTTTATTTTTCAGAAAACTGAAATATGAAGAAATTAAGGTTGTTGGTTACCCTTTTTCTACATACATGTTGATGAGAGAAAAATTCAGAACTCTTAATATATATATTTTCTCTTACCATATATTTTAGGACCCCTTCATTTTGAAATATATTTCACTCTTGCCATATATTTTAGGACCCCTTATTTCTTAGTTCTCCTAATACCCCATTCCATATACTTTCCTTTTACTATATACTAGTAAATTATTCGCGTTTCGCGCGATTATAAAAAGTTTTTAGTAACAATCTCTTTAATAAATTTAGATAAGAGTAGAGATAAATTTTTATATGCACATACAAAACTTAATTATGTATGTTGATGAAATTAAAAATATAAATATTTTTATTAATAAAATAGAGCTTGGAGAAACTTTATTTTCATGAACGAAAAAAAAAAGGTATTTTTTAAAGACATTTTTACTTTTGATTATATGAAAACTACATAGAAAAGTATATGAAAAGCCATTGTAATTAGCATGATATGGGATGACAAGAGAAAGAGGTCTCCTTAAACATTTAAATCTATTTTTAAACGTGTATTTAGTGAGGTTTTCAAAGAAATTTATTAAATAGGTTATGAATAAAAAATTAAAGAAATATCTCAAAAAATGAAAAAAAAAAAAAAGCCTCAAAAAAATGAGAAAATATTAGAAATGGAGGCCATAGAGAGGTGTCACATCACCTCCTTTATGACCAAAAAAAATAGTCAAGTCGAACTTTACTGAATAAAATCTATTTATTTATATATATATACAGAGGTTAAAGATTGCATTAAATTTTTCAATTGAATACCACATTCAATATATACTAAATACACAAAAAGATAAAGTGAAAAAGTAGAGAAAAGAGAATTAAGGGAAATTAAAAAAAATAATATTTGAAATGATTTCATTACACATACCAAAATATTTTGTTATTAGGAAAAAACCCTCTCATGTTAGGATTTGTATTTAAATTTTACCTTTTCTGTATATATGTGCGAATAACTTGTGTGGTAAGATAGATCTATTATAAATCCAATGGATCTATTTTTATTTGTGCGTAGATATTTCTAAACTTCTCTAAATAGTTTTATTTTTATTTTGAGTTTATTTATGTTAGTTTTATCGATATTCATATATTGGGGGTAATTATATGGTAGGATTGCTGAATTAGAAAAAGAACTATGGGATAATTAAAAACACCAATAATAGTTAAAGAATTTAATAACGAAGGAAGCTTAATTACTTATAAAGCTAAGAATGTAAAAACACAAGTATGGGATAAAATATTAACAATAGAAGAAATCTATAATTTTGAGCTAACATCAAAAGATATACTTTTAGGAATGCCGTTTTTAGACAAATTATACCCACATATAATAACTAGAACAGATTGGTGGTTTACAACACCATGTAAACAGAAAGTAAGAGCAAAAAGAGTTATTAATAAAATAAGAAAGAAAACTGATTGGATAAAAGAAAGTGAAAAAAATTACACAAAAATTGGAAAATATAAAAAATACTGAAGATACAATAGAACTGGTCGTATTTTCAATAAATAAAAAGGAAATAACTATATTTTCAATAAATAAGATAGAAATAATTAAGAAAAAATTAGAACAATTATATAGTGAAGATCCATTAAAAGGATGGGAAAAACATAAAACCACTATAAAAATTGAATTAATAGATAAAAACAGCATAATAACCCAGAAACCATTAACATATAATTTTGATGATTTAAAAGAATTTAAAATTCATATAGAAGAATTATTAGAAAAACAATATATACAAAAAAGTAATAGTAAACATAATAGCCCAGCATTTATAGTAAACAAACATAGTGAACAAAAAAGAGGAAAAAGTAAGATGGTTATTGATTACAGAAATTTAAATGCAAAAACAAGGACTTATAATTATCTAATACCAAACAAGATATTAAAAATAAGGCAAATACAAGGATATAATTATTTTAATAAATTTGATTGTAAATCAGGATTTTACCATTTAAAGTTAGAAGAAGAATCTAAGGAATTAATCGCATTTACGGTACCACAAGGATTTTATGAATGAAATGTACTACCATTTGGATATAAAAATGCACCAGGTAGATATCAACATTTTATGGATAGTTATTTTAAACAATTACCTAATTGTATAGTATACATAGATGATATATTATTATATACAAAAACTGAAGAAGAACATTTAAAATTATTAGAACAATTTACAGATATAATATAAAAATCAGGAATATGTTTAAGTGAGAAGAAAGCAGAAATTATGAAAAATCAGATAGAATTTTTAGGAATACAAATAGATAAAAATGGAGTCAAAATGCAACAACACATAGTCCAAAAAATAATAAATTCAGAAGAAGAATTAGATACAAAAAAGAAATTACAATCATTTTTAGGATTAGTAAACCAAGTAAGAGAATATATTCCAAAATTAGCAGAAAACTTAAAACCATTATAGAAAAAAATTAAAAAAGGATGTAGAATATAGATATAATGAAGAAGACAAAAGACAGGTACAGAAAATAAAATTACTTTGTAAAGAGGTACCAAAATTACAATTTTTAGATGAAAATAAAAAATTTACATATATAGTAGAAGCTGATGCAAGTGAATATAGTTATGGAGGAGTACTCAAATATAGGTATGAAGAAGAAAAATTAGAACATCATTGTAGATATTATTCAGGAACGTTTAACGAGACAGAAATAAAATGGGAAATAAATAGAAAAGAATTATGTTCTTTATATAAATGTCTAATAGCATTTGAACCATATATCGTATATAACAAGTTTATTGTTAGAACAGATAATACACAGGTACGATAGTGGCTAACAAGAAAAATACAAAATTCAGTTACGACAAAGGAAATTCGGAGACTAGTATTAAATATACTGAATTTTACATTTACAATTGAAGTAATCAATACTAACAAAAATATCATTGCAGATTACTTATCAAGACAAAGCTAATCAAACTGATTTACCAATGGAAAAGGCTAATGCCAAAGATACCCAAACTGATTTATTGCTCCAAATGTTTAAACAAATGGAGTTATTACAAGAACGAGTTATTACACTAACTACTGAAGTTACAAATGTAAAAGTGCAAGTCGAGCACTATAAAAAATAAGATACTGTGCAGGAAGAGCACATTAAAAACTAGACCTAGAAGGTGACGATGAAAAACACCTTAAAACTCAAATTATTGCCGAAACTTCAATTATAGCTGCAGGAACATCTAAAGAAAAAAATATAGTCACTCAAAATAGACCTGAAATACCAAAGAAAAAGAATTATAACCTTAGCCAAATATTTTCAAAACCATATACACCAAATATTCAAAATTTAGAAGCATTTGCACCTCCCCAGATACATACCTATTCTGAATCACTTAACCAAGAAAAACAGACATACAATTATTCTTCTAGTAAATAAATTGACAACATACACACTTTACAAACCTTATTAACTACCAAACCTATTCAAAGTGAAGAGCTAGCCGCACAGCAAAGAGGATATATTACCCAAAAATGCCAAAATTACAATAAACTTATTGTCTTACCAGGAACAAGCCCAAATTTTATTAAATCATGCTACTATTATGGATTATTATCTACGGTTTACACAACCAATGGAGAAGAGTTAGCAGGAATCCCAGAAATTCACAAAGAATTTATGACTTACAAGAGAATTACCAACGAACAATTATTATATGTTCGATTTTATTCCGCACCAGCAGAAATATTATTTGACGAAATTAAACAGACTATTAATGTGGTCAAAATGGGTATGACCAGAGATTATATTATTCCGGAAGAACTATGTGAACAGGCCAAGATACGTTAAACTCAGATACCAGCATTTTACCGCAATAAAAGAGTTATTGGAATAAGCAATATATTATCAGAGTTACTTAATAATTATTCAAATAAAAAGCCAGTTTGGATATATAATTCAAGAAATCAAGCATTGATTTTTTCAACTTGCAAAAAAGTTAGAGACCATGACATGGAAGAACTTATAAAATGGGGATTAACACTCCTCAGACCAGAAGAACAACCATTAACGAGATCTATCAGTAAGAGAATATTTCAGAAGAAGCTATGGATCAATTTTGTGAAAAAGTTGGCCAAAAATACAAAGACCACATATGCAGCAGATGTAGTGGCAAGCACAACTTTATTCCAGATGTGATGCTACACTGATAAAAAATAAAGAAGATAACCCAAGCAGATACGGAAGAAAGAGATAAAGACAAAAGACATGTGAATAAAATTACTTTACGTAAAAGATTTTGATGTAAAGTCTTAGGTATTTAAAGTTTTTTTTGTTACTTAGTGCTTTATGTCAAAGTCTTCTTTTAAAAAGATGAAGACTTTTTTGTAAGTATTAATTAGTCTAGCCTAGACTAGTATAGGGTTTGATTTTTCAAGTCATTTTTTAGGAAACATTATATGTAAATTTCAGTTATAAATAGAAGAATCGAAGGCAGTGCAAAAGCAAGCCTTCATGTGTTGAAGCAAAAACTCTCTCTCTTATCCACAACAAATATTTTGCTTATTCATATAAAAAAATAGGTATATTTCAATGAAAAAATCTATGGAGGAACAAAACTTAGAATTATCAAACTTACCAGAACAGATATATTTATTCAGTATTATGAATAGCTAAATTCATAATTCCTAACAATCATGATATAATAAGATAAGTTCATGTTAGTTACTTTATAGTAGAATTATTCGAAGAATAGCATGTTAAGAAGTTTATTAGCAAAGTGGAAACGGAGAAAAATCCCTAAGAACTATGCCATCCTAAAGGTGAAACCAATAAGGCAAGAAGCCGTGGTGGGGAGAAGCCAGAGTTGAGACGTTGTTTAAGAAAAAAGTATCTAGATTACCATGCTAATAGTGGCCGACGACCATGTTATTTAAGAATGATCTAGTATATAGTAATCTAATATGATCATATTTTTTTTATGTGTATGATTGAAGGGAATATTTTGAAAATAGCAATTTATGAAAAATGAATAATTATTTATCTGACGAAATGGTAGATAAATTTAAAATACTTATTTTGTATTCACTTAAGGATATAAAAGTAGTAGATATAAGAAAAATCATATTAGAAAAAGCATTTGGTAAATATTATATGACTAGAATAAATTACATACCATGCCTACCTAACTACTCTTACAAATACTTACCATGATAAATTACATATATCTAGAATTTTGGGAAAAAATATGAGAAACATACAGTTAGTAGAAAAACAGATGAAAGAAAATTTAGACAAATACATGGAAACTAAAGATATAAAATATATAGAATTTCTTAATGAAAATATGCAAGAACTACTTAGACTAAAACAAACAACTGAAAAATATTATGAAAAAGCATTTAATCAAGCTTAAATGACAGATGATATTAAAATACTTGTTTTATATATACTTAGAGATATAGAAATCATAGACATAAAGAAAATAATATGGAAAAAATTACAAGATTATGAAGAGGAAGAATTATTAAACAGTATAGAAAACTTACGCATATATTATGAACATCAATACTATTTAGATTTAGATGGATATTATACAGACAAAAAATGTCAGAATATATTAAGAAAATTAGAGAAAACCAAGAAGACCTACATAAAGAAATTGATTATAGAAAACAAATTAGAGAGACAATGGAAAATCTAATAGAAAAATTAAAATGAATAGACGAAACCTTGAAAAATTAGAAAAAAAACAAAGATAAAAGTTTAGATAGTTTAAAAAATTCATTAAGAAGAGAACAAGAAAAAATAAATAGTAGTATTAATAACCTCAAACAAGATATAAAATATAGTACAAGTAGAATAGATCATTATACATTTACTTTAGAAGAATAAAATGATAAACTACGAATATCTAAAATACTGGAAACAAAAAATGGAAGAAATTAGATTAACAGAAAACCTAATAAAAACGAATTTAATTGAATATTTTAAAACAAAAGATATAGAATATTTAGAATATCTTAAAAATAATATAGAAGACTTACAAAAATTAAGAGAAAAAACTAAAGAATATTATAGCAAAGCATTTAATCAACTACCATTTAATCACCCCTCAAAATATGAATATCAGTAAAATTGAATATATTAATAAAATATATGAAAATAAAAAATACAAGAACGAAGAAAAACGGTTAATGAATATTACTACAAAGCATTTAACAATTACATAAATTAATGGATACATTGTACCAAAAGAATAAATCATTAAAAGAAATTGAAACCCAACTATATAGTTTATACCAAGAATACAAAAGATTACATAGTACTAACGAGGATCCTAGAATACTAGATAATTTAATTACAATAATCTCTAATTTAGAATATGAATTAATAAAACATCTTAAGTCAAGAAGATAAAAATGAAAAATATTTCAATCGCTAATATTCACAAAATACATTATATAGAAATAAATACTTATTACCCAATAACTATTCATTTCTTAGTAAAGTTACCGCGCCTAATCCGCACCCCCTACAATTGGTATCAGAGCCCTGTTATTTAAAAAATATGGAAGTCGTATATATATATGGATTTACTTGATTAATTTATTAATTATGATTTATTTGATAAAACTAGTATGGATTTACTTGATTAATTTATTAATTATGATTCATTTGATAAAACTAGATTTAAATATTCCTCAAAATGTTATTTAAATGAATAACGTACAAAAATATATTGAATTAAAGCAAATAATATCTGAAAAGAGTAAAGAATTAAAAATAAAGATAGAAAGACTACAATATAACATAATTGTCATAGTTAGTAAAAACTCAATAAACGGCCAAATAGAAGAAATATCAAATTTAGAATCAATAATAGACTCAGAAGAAATACGAAAAATAGAAGAAACTAAAAATAGTAGGATTGCTGAATTAGAAAAAGAAGTACAAATGTTAAAAGATCTGTATGAAAAAAGACAGAAAGATAAAGAACAAAAAAATAAAGAACAAAAATTATTAAATGAGATAAATCAATTTAAAGAAAAATTAGAAATAAACAATAAAGAAATAGAAACAAAAGAATATATTATTTCTTCCATATTTTCTCTCCAATATTTTAAATAACAATAGTCTATCATTTTATCCTGTAGTAATTATAGATTTACAAATTTCTGTATAATAATTTATCCTAATTATACTATAATGTATATCTAATTCTAGATTTTCAATACCATTTATTATCTTGTGTTGTTCTTCTCATAGCGAGTTTTTTAAATTATATAAACTATCACATGTACTTTTCCTAAATTTTCTAAGGTTTCTTCTATCCATATTAATTTTTCTTTTAGATTCTCCATTATTTTTCTAAGTCGGTTTTTATAATTAATTTCGTCATTTAGATTATCTTGATTTTCTCTAGTTTTTCTAATATATTCTAACATTTCTTAATCTGAATAATATTCATCTAGGTAATTATCTAGGTATAACTGTTCTATCTAATTTATAGTTTCAATTTCATACTCTAATACTTTTTCTAATATTATTCTCTTAATGTCTATAATTTCTATATCTCTAAGTATATATAAGATTAATATTTTAAGATTATCTATTATTTAAAATTGGTTAGATACTTTATTATAATATTTTTTAGTTGTTTGTTTTAATCTCATTAATTCTTCTATATTTTCACCAGGAAATTGTATATATTTTATATCTATTTTTCAAAATTCTAAATATACATAATCTATCATAGTTAGTATGTGGGTTTGGTATGTAAGTATTTATAAGAGTAGTTCGGTAGGTGTGGTACATAATTAATTCTAGTCATAAAATATATATCAAATATTTTTTCCAATATTATTTTTCTTATATCTATTATTTCTATATCCTTAAGTACATATAAAACGAGTATTTTAAATTTATCTACCATTTCGTCAGATAAATAATTATCCATTTTTCATAAAATTACTATTTTCAAAATATTCTCTTCAATCATACACATAACAAAATATGATCATATTAGATTACTATATACTAGATTATTCTTAAATAACATGTTCTTCTGTCACTATTAGCATGGTAATCTGGATACTTTCTCGTTAAACAACGCCTCTACTCTGGCTACTTCCCTGTCACGGCTTCTTGCCTTACAGATTGCACCTTTAGGATGACATAGTTCTTAGGGATTTTTCTCTTTTTTCACTTTGCTAATAAACTTCTTAACATGCTATTTTTTGAATAATTCTACTATAAAGTAACTAACATGACCTTATTTTATCATATCATGATTGTTAGGAATTTAAGAATTTAGATATTCATAATAGTAAATGAATATACCTGTTCTAGTAGTTTTGATAATTCTAAGATTTATTCCTCCATATATTTTTCCATTAAAATATACCTGTTTTTTAAATAATTAAATTATTTATTATAGACAAGAGAGAGTTTTTTGCTTCAACGCATGAAGGCTTATCTTCATTTAAGCAAGTGCTCGTTTATTTATATTCTTAGAAATGAAAACGCGTACACTGTTTTTCTTTACATCTGTCAGCTACTTTAGAAAAGTAAAGAAAAATATCTCTGCAAAGTCCTAAATCTAATTTTTACACATGTCTAATCTAATAATGGCACTACTTGCCAAAAAAGACTAGTAAATGATAAGAAAAGTCAAAAAGCCTAAGGCTACTCACATAATAATTTACGTAAAGCTATCTAGCTATTTTAAATCTTCCATATGTCTTTTTGTCCTTTAATAACTTGAATTACTTTCTTTGTCTTCTTTCTTTATCCATAGTTATCTTCTTTTTATTACTCTATATCTCTATTATTGCTTCATATCTTGCGTCTTCCAGCTGTCGCTTTTATCTTCTTCTATTAAAATTGAACTTCTGGGACAATGTTATCTTCTCCATTACATTTTGAACATTGATGGTCCGGATATTTATGTCCAATTAACTTGCAATATCTGGTTAATAATTCTTTCGAAATAAATTTTTCTCTAATAGCTCTGGCGATAGGTTTTTTCTCTGGATTGATTAACGCCAAGATCCATTACCTAACGTCTTCCATATCTGCTTCTCGTAGTTCCTTTGAATTTGAGTATACTATTACATTACCTCTTGAATAATAACTCCATATGGGATTTCTGTTGCGATAAGTGTTTGCTAACTATTGAAGAATTGTGGATAGTCCGATAATTATCTTATTTGCATAAAACTTGGTATCTCAATTCTAGGTATTTCTGGTTGTGGAATAATATCTTCTGGTATAATCTATATCAGGTCATTCCTATTTTTACAACTTGTATAGGTGATTTAACTTCATTATACAATATCTCTGCTGGTGCCGTGTAAAGTTTTATAAAAAATAGGTTACCTTTGGTTATTCTTTTAAAAATGTTAAATGAATCATATATTTCTGGTATATTGGATATTTTATTTCCGTCTTAGGTATATATGGTACTAAGTAGTCCATATTCGTAACAGATTTTAACTAGATTTGGATTGGTTTTGGCTAAAGAAAGTAGCTTATTGTATCCGGTTAGCTTCTGGATTATGTAATTTGTATGTGGTCCTTGGATGTTTATAGCTCTGGGGTTAGTATTTAAGAAGGTTTGTATGTTGTAAATATTTTTTGTGTATGTTCGGGTTGTATAGTTGTAGAACTTTTTATCTTGGTTTAAACTGTCGCAGTATGTGGTAATTTGTGGGGGTATGAACATGGGATCTTTTGGTGTATTTGGAATATATGGCTTATCAAATAGCTTGCTTAGGTTCATATTTTTGTATTTCCTAACTCCTTTGCTTGTACCTGCAGAAGTAGATTGATAAATGTTATGGGTTTTACGGAGTATTCCAACATCTCCTTCTAGCTTTGGAATTTTAATGTCTTCCGATCGAGATATCTCTGGAATTTTAATGTCTTACAATCGACATAGCTCTGCACACTGCTGAGTAAGCTGATTTGTAGCTTCAAACTTCAGTTTAACTTCATTAGTCTTTAGATTTTCTATTTCATTAGTCATACTGTCCACTTTCATTGAAAGCATAGTTAAGGTTTTGAATATCTTTTCTAAAGTATCATCTTATATTATATCAGTTTGTGTAGCTTTGTCTTGATTTGTAATCTGCAATAACATTTTTGTTAGTAGTAATTACTTCAATTGTAAATGTAAAATTTAATATATTCAATACTAGTCTCCGAATCTCTTTTGTTGTAACTGAATTTTGTATTTTCTTTGTTAGCCACCAAAGTACCTGTGTATTATCTGTTCGTACAATAAACTTGATATATACAATATATGGCTCAAATGCTAATAAACATTTATATAATGAGCATAATTCTTTTCTATTTATTTCCCATTTTATTTCTATTTCATTAAACATACCTGAGTAGTATCTACAATGGTGTTCTAATATTTCTTCTTCATATCTATATTTAAGTACTCCTCCATAACTACATTCACTAGCATCTGCTTCTACTATATATATAAATTTTCTATTTTCGTCTGGAAATTATAATTTTGGTAATTCTTTACAAAATATTTTTATTTACTAAACTTGTTTTTTTATCTTCTTCATTGTAATTATATTCTACATCCTTTTTTAATTTTTCTATAAAGGCTTAAGGTTTTCTGCTAATTTTGATATATATTCTCTTACTTGGTTTACCAATCCTAAAAATGATTGTAATTTCTTTTTTGTATCTAGTTCTTCTTTTGAATTTATTATTTTTGGTACTATATGTTGTTGCATCTTCTTTTGAATTTATTATT
Source organism: Capsicum annuum (assembly GCF_002878395.1). Lineage (NCBI taxonomy): Eukaryota > Viridiplantae > Streptophyta > Magnoliopsida > Solanales > Solanaceae > Capsicum > Capsicum annuum. The sequence goes on along the minus strand of NC_061120.1, from coordinate 72,520,970 downwards.
TTTGGTACTATATGTTGTTGCATTTTTACTCCACTTTATCTATTTTTATTTCTAAAAACTCTATCTGATTTTTCATAATTTCAGCTTTCTTCTCACTTAAACTTATTCCCAAATTTTCTATTATAACTGTAAATTATTCTAATAACTTTAAATGTTCTTCTTTTGTTTTTGTATATAATAGTATAGCATCTATGTATACTATACAATTAGGTAATTGTTTAAAATAACTATCCATAAAATGTTGATATCTACCTGGTGCATTTTTATATCCAAATGGTAGTACATTTCATTCATAAAATCCTTGTAGTACCGTAAATGCGGTTAATTCCTTAGATTCTTTTTCTAACTTTAAATGGTAAAATTCTGATTTACAATCAAATTTACTAAAGTAATCATATCCCTGTATTTGTCTTATTTTTAATATCTTATTTGGTATTGGGTAATTATATGTCATAGTTTTTGCATTTAAATTTCTATAATCAACAACCATCCTACTTTTTCCTCTTTTTTGTTCACTATGCTTATTTATTATAAATGCTGGGCTATTATGTTTACTATTACTTTTTTGTATATATTGTTTTTCTAATAATTCTTCTATGTGCATTTTAAATTCTTTTAAATCATCAAAATTATATGTTAATGGTTTCTGGGTTATTATGCTATTTTTATCTATTAATTTAATTTTTATAGTAGTTTTATATTTTTCCCATCCTTTTAATGGATCTTCACTATATAATTTTTATAATTTTTTCTTAATTATTTCTATCTTATTTATTGAAAATATAGTTATTTTCTTTTTATTTATTGAAAATACGACCAGTTCTATTGTATCTTCAGTATTTTTTACATTTTCTAATTCTTGTGTAATTTTTTCATTTCCTTCTATCCAATCAGTTTTCTTTCTTATTTTATCAGTAACTCTTTTTTATCTTACTTTCTGTTTACATGGTGTTGTAAAACGTCAACATGTTCTAGTTATTATATATGGGTATAATTTCTCTAAAAACGGCATTCCTAAAAGCATATCTTTTGATGTTAGCTCATAATTACAGATTTTTTCTATTGTTAATATTTTATTCCATACTTGTGTTTTTACATTCTTAGCTTTATAAGTAATTAAGCTTCTTTCGTTATTAAATCCTTTAACTGTTATTGGTGTTTTTAATTTATCTCATTTACTTTTTGGTAAACAATTATATCTACATAAATTAGCTTCTACTCCTGTATCTATCATAGGCGTATAATATCTACTGTAATACCTTTGTACTACTATTTTCATTAATACATATATTTTCATATCATGTTAAAGCTCTTCTTAAGAATAATTTCTTTCTGTTATATGTTATTGGGTCTTTACTTTTTATATCGTTTATTTCTTTATTAATTATTCTTTTTGTTACTAGTGGTATACTAGCTCTTCTTTTTACATATCTACAATCTATTACATGTTTTTTTTGACTTACTACGTAGTACTCTTCTCTTCTTCTACTAAATATGTTTTTTACTGTTGGTATTTTAAATATTTTTTCTACACTTAAATCTAATTTTTTTCCTTTTATTTCATCAAATATATGACTATCAAATATTATTTTTTGATCTGTTTGTTCTTCATTTAAATATTCTTCCTTTGTTATTATATTTATATCTTCTTCAGTTATTTGGTTTATTATATGTCTTCTTCAGCCATTTAATTCATCTAATTCATTATCTATTTTATTATCTGTTTCATTCTCTGAAATTTCATATATACTATCTTCACTTTCTAATTCGTAATCTATAAATCTATATGCATATATTCTGTATTTTCTATTTTTATTTCTAATATTTGTTTATTATTTGGGTTTTTAGGTAATTTACAATCTCTAGCTAAATGTCCTAATTTTCCGCAATTATAACAAGTACATTCTTTTATAGATTTCTTTTTCCTATATGGTCTTTTATGTTTATAATTTTTTACATAATATCTTTTTCTTGGTTTCTTATATTTATATTTTGAAGTTTTGTATTTCTTATATTTCTTATGTCTTTTTCTTTTCATATAATATCTTTCTTCGCATCCAAATTGAGGTGTTATTTTATCTTTGAAATATGCTAAATTTCTTATTAATGTTTTTTCAATTTTTATTTCTTCTCTATATTTTTCACACAGGTTTCTATACCATTGTTGTAAAAATTTTATTCTTGCTCCTAGAGTATCTACTATTTTTGCTTCATCCCAACTTTTTATTATTTTTGAACTAAATGGTTCAGGTAATTTATTAAAATATAATTTTCTTATTTCTTTACTTTCTTCTGTATTATATGTTCCTTTATAATAATATTCTTTAAATGCGCAAGTATATTCATCTATGTAACACTTATTACATATTGTTAATTTTAACGTTAAATTCCTATTTGTATCTTTCTATTCATTTTGTTCTTCTTCTGTTGTTGTCATGCTGCTAAATTCACCTTTTATAGCTATTTCATATTTTTTTAATAATTCTATAGGTGTTAATTTAGTTGTAGTTGTTGATGATGTTTCTTCTGTAGGTTTGTCAGTTCTTAATACCCTTTTACTATTTTCAGTTATATTTGAAAATCATAATTTCACTGTTCCTATTAGTGTTCTTTCTATATATTCTGGTGCATCTGTTACATTTATATTATTATCTAATAATTATTTTTTCATATATCCTATCCATAATTGTATTGTTTTTTCTGTATCTATTACACAATCTAAGTTTAAAAAGTTATAATTTTTATTAAATATTTGTTTTGGTGTCCATTTGTCATATTCATCCTTTAGATTATATCTTTTAAACTTATTCTTATAATATGTAGGTTTTCTTATTTCTGATGTTCTAGGTATTATATTTTCATCTTCTTTTTTATCAAGAGCATTTATTTCTGTGTTTCTATTTTCTAAATTTTCTTCTTTTAATTACTTCTTGTTTTTCATTGATTTCTAAATTTTTTGTGTTTGTTAAGATTTCTGTATATGCTTTAATATCTTTTGAATCATAATTATCTGTTTCTTCAATATCTATTGTATTTATTTCTAATTTTTCTTTCAATTGATTTATCTCGTTTAGTAATTTTTTTTCTATATCTTTTTGTTTTCTTTTCTGTCTTTTTTCATACAAATCTTTTAGAATTTGTAGTTCTTTTTCTAATTCAGCAATCCTACTATTTTTAGTTTCTTCTATTTTTCGTATTTCATCTGTAGTTTGTTGTTTTATTTTTTCTATTTCCTTTTTTTCTATCTATTTCTTCTTTTTCTATTCTTACCATAGCTGTCATTTATCTTTTAATTTTAATTCTTCTTTTTCTAACATTAAATATAAATGTTCATCTATTTTCTTATACCTTCTTCCTAGATTAGAAAATACTATTTTTATTTTTAATTCTTCATGGTTTTTATATATTTTTTCATCTATTATAAATTCTTCTTTGTTTGTTTTTATTTAATTGTTAATAGATCATGTTGGTGTTATATTCTAGACTATCTATTATTGATCCTAAATTTGATATTTCTTCTTTTCGTGCGTTTATTGATTTTTTACTAATTCCGGCAATTATGTTATATTGTAGTCTTTCTATCCTTATTTTTAATTTTTTTTACATTTTTTAGATAATTTTTTCTTTAATTCTTTATATTTTGATAATTTTTGTACGTTATTCATCTAAATAATATTTTGGGGAATATCTAAATCTAGTTTTATCAGATAAGTCATAATTAATAAATTAATTAAATAATAAATTAATCAAATAATAAATTAATCAAATAAATCCAAATATATACTACTTCCTTAACTTTAAACAGTATAAGCTTTGATACCAATTGTAGGGGGGTGCGGATAACTTGTGTGGTAAAATAGATCCATTATTTCAGCCTTTTTGGGCTGATCTTGCAAGATTCGAATTGATTCTGGCAAGAATTAGTGTGCGAGTCGCATTTTATTTTGTTTAATAGTTCTTGTTTTGAGTATTCGTCTATTTCTTTATGGATTTTGTATTTGAATCCGACTTTCGAGTTTTATGATTGCGTCATCTGATACCGAGTTTGTATTGTTCGTGGTTGAGGTTATTCGTTGAGGATTTTTGGGACGACTCTTTATTCCCTTCATAAATCAATCACAAGTATTCAGAAGGTCCAATTCTATCTTCTCTCCTTTTAATTTTTATGTAATTATGAATAATTTGTGTGTTTGGCATGTTTGAATCTTCATTGCGTGTTGGTTGATGTTGGATTTGGATGTGAAAACTTGACTGGTGGATTGCGTATTGAATTGATTTAATTATGTTGAGAATGGATTTTGGAGTGCGAATTGAAAACCGATAAAAAATGATCATGGATAGTTCGTATGATTAATTGATGTTTGTTTGATGCAAAATAGGCGCCAAATTTGCTAAGTTTGATAATATCACATTTTAGATCAAAACTAGTATACAAATACTAAGTCGGGTAGTCATATTTTAGGAATGTTGTTTTGTTGAATGTTTGAATGTGCGTGTGAATGGTTCTTTCTACTTTATCGCACAAGATTTGAAAATGTATTCATTCGCCGGAGAATGCCCCGAGGTCACATTGTACTTATTCGCTAGTAATTGCCCCAAAGTATCATGTATACAAAGGAGGCTCATGATCAAGGCCCGAGGCATTGGGTAAAGCATTACAACACAGTTTAGGATTAGTTTAAATTTAACTTCTCAGTACTTTATTTTATTTCAAACTGTAATAATTGGACTGGACACTATATTTTTGGACTGATTTTGTTTTGTTTGTTTGATTTATTGTTTTGTGTATTTTTGTGTGGTTTATACATTCATAGTGTCAAATTAGCCGATATGATCCACCAAGAGACCGTGGTCTAACTGTGGGATCGAAGGGTACCTAACACCTTCCCCTCAATCAATAAAATTCCTTAATCGGAATCTCTGTTTGTGGATCAGTTTAAAAAAGTCCAAATCATTTTGAAAACAAATTTCCTAAGGTAACTTGGCATACCGGATAAATGTCAAGTGGTGACTCTGAGTTTTGATTGTTAAAAGTCCTTTTCGAAACAAATATTTATTTTTTGCCACTTTAATAAGAAATATCCTTTCAAACTTAAAGTCAATTTCTTTTTGGTTAAAAAGGGGGTGTGATAGCTCGGTGACTTTGCTGTGGATTTTCAAAATTCGAGCTTATTTTTGAGTTGTTTCCTCTTAGTTTGACACTATAGGTGTATAGATATTTTGTTTGTGTTACTGTCTTATAATTGTTGGATGCCTACATGTTCTTTGTTTACAGCCTTTCTTTATGTGTTATCGATTTATATCTGGCATCATTTGCATAACCCAAGTTATTTATTTCATAATAAGTCCCGGAGTACACATCATGTACACTAACTCTAGTTGAGTCACTCTTATTTTAGGTGGGGGATCCGTCGAACATATGGTGTTGGTGGAAAGCTCTCGCAGCCAATAACGACCATACGCTCCCTCGAATAGCCTTGTTAGTGAACCCCAATGTAGATCTTCCTTTAGGTCATGCTTATCTGTATCATATTGAGACCTAGTGGAACCCATTTGGTCCTTTGTAAGAGACTCACCCCTAAAGAATTCGTATGTGCTAATTGTTGCATCTTTGAGGGTTATAGGATCATTCAATAAACTGATTTGGGGAAAGCATGAGCTAGAATTAAAGAAAGGGTTTAGGTAAGGAAAAGTTTGAAAAAAATAGAAAAATAGAAAAGGTGAATCAAAAGAGAGTTTCGTAGTTTTTAGGGTTCTTTATGGCTTTTCTTCACTCTTCATTTAGTGTAGGTGTTTCATATACATCTTAAAAAGTAAACTACAAAAAGATTTTCCTTTAATAGTTTCAAGTTTCATTTTAATAAGAATTCCAAATTGAAAACCCAAAAAGATTTTTCTTTAGTAATCATAGGTTTTATTTTATATAGGAATCTATAAAATTCAAAAAGATTTTCACTATTCATTTAGAGTAGGTGTTTCATATACATCCTTCGAAAAAAACTAGAAAAGATTTTCCTTTAATAGGCGTAGGTTTCATTTTCATATGAAATTCAAAATCGAAAATTCAAAAAGATTTTTTCTTTGGTAATCATAGGTTTTATTTTGTATAGAGATATTAAATCTGAAAAATCCAAAAAGATTTTCTTCAATTCTTTTGATAATTTATTATTTTCTTTTCTCCTTAAAGTTTTAAAAGAAAAAAAAAGAGAGTTTGATCGTCCATGTTGAGCCAAAACTTCATGAACTACGCACACCTGATTCTCCTCTCTTGAGAGTGAGCTACGTAGGCGCCCTTCTTGGGGTTCATGATCTTTTCAAAAGAAAAAAGAAGAAGAAAAAAGAGGTTTTGAAAAAGTGTTAAACTCTAACACATTTGTTATTTTTAGTTGAGCAAGTTTAATGTGGTTGGTTTGTGGCATTCTGGCTAGTCCTCCACATCACACAAAATCTAAAGGAGGTTTAGCTATGTCCAACAAGGATATAGAGAGTGACCTCATAGATCAAATAGAGAGTCAGAAAAATAAGAGTTTAAAGGAATAAAATTTGATACTAAGGCAACAAATGATGGAAATGTATCGAGCTTGGGCCAGTGGGATGCCTCCTCCTCCATCCCCCACTATTAACCCTGCTAATACCTTGAGTCTTCCACCAAATTCGCAATGTCAGATTCCTATTATTGTTGTTAATACACCACAGCATGCCGCAGAATCCATTCCACGTCAAATGCACCCCAATACTTCCACCACTCTATCTTTAGATCCTAAGTATAAGCCTACCATATTCATAGCACCACATACCGTCTGTGCTTTTATTGCTCAACCTTCTACTGAGGCTTCTACTTTGGCTATCAATCCAACGATTTTTCTTCCCCAATCCACTAGTGAATCCACGTTCAATACTCCTGATGATCATTGCTATACTCTTGAACCTACAGTTAAGTTAAGTGGACTGCCAAAATTTCTTACCAAGAAGCCTAGCATACCAGAAAAGCTAGAGAAAATGGTGGTGAAAGTGAAGAGTATAGAAAATAATATGAAAAGTTCCCTGGGACTTGTGGGCTATGAAGATGTTTCATATAAAAACTGGGGCGTGTTTTCAAGTGTTAACCTTCTTCCAAGCTTTGAGACATCAAAATTTGAGGAGTCTGATGGATAGAAGGATTCTATGAAACTTTGGGGATGATATTGCAATCAATTAATATAAACTAAAAGAAATTAGAAGGAAAACACACCTATTGTCATGCCAGGGCCAAATCATAGTTTGAGAGGTCCAACCCAACCATACTGTCAGCCTCAATCCTAATCTTGTATATTATATCAACATAACCACTTGCAACAAGGTTCCTTTATCCAAAATCCAAGAAATCCCATTCTACTTCCTCAATATCCTTTAAACAATGGATAGTCGTATGCACATACACTTTTCTATCCACAATGGTGTGCCCCGGTCTCTCAACGTCGTCTTTGACCCCCAAAAATTTAACAAGAAACCTCTAAATCCAAGTTTTATCTGAGGCTAGAGTTTGTAATAAGGAGAAAGGAAAAAAGATAATTTCACGCCAATTGGGGGGTCCTATACCAGTTTGTTCCAGACATTGAGACAATAGGGCATGATTAATCCTATCCCTGGGTATACTCTCAATCCACATTCAAAAAATTTTGATCCTAATGTACGATGTGCTTATCATTCTAATATGCAAGATCACAATACTGAAGATTATCGTATTTTGAAAAGACAGATAGAGACAATGATTTAATAAATATTGATTGTGGTGCAAAACATTAGCACCTCAACTGTCCCATAGAGTTCTTTGCCAGCACGTGGTACTGCGCAATATGTGGGAAGCAATGAGTTAAGCATGGGGATCCAGAGCTTATTTATTAAAGAAAATGTTTCTGATTGTGGTAAAAGTTGTAGTCAAGCTGATATGCAAACCAGTGGCTAAGTTGTCAGGCTGAGCAATTGAGAAGTCACCCCTCTCCCTACTAGGAAGAGGTCTGGTAGTTTGTTTTATTTTCTTTTATATTTTTCAAATTATTTTAGGGTTGTAGTTCGGGATCTATCTTGTTTTGTCCCTTTGTCGTCTATTTTCAAACCCTTCTATATTTTATCTCAACTAAATGAAGTGTCCCTTTCCCTTTGTGTTTTAAATATATGTTGTTTGTTTTCTTTACCCAGTACATTTTATGTTGATTCTAATGTTATGACATGCTTGCAAAATTTTTAGCCAGATCTTAAAATCCAATTTAATCATGAAGCATCGAATTATAAGGCTAACATTTGAAAAATAGAGCATTTGAGAAATAGGTAGAGTGTTGAGACATTTGGTGACCATGTTGAAGCCTTCTTTCAAAATTAAGGCAATTATTTTGAGAATCACAAGGATAACTTGCTCATCAATTCAAAAACATAGCTCAATTAGATCAAATAGTGGACGTGTGATCCCTATATCAAAAGGAACAGAAAGAAAATCAGCTCCCCAAAAGAATGAGTCATTCGATATTAGAAATGTACAACAAAAGTAGAATTTTCTAAAGAAATAATGATGCACAGGATCAGTTAAAGTTAGTGCTGTAAAAATGTCACAAATGATCTTCATCTTTCATTGTCATATTGCATGCTATGTACTTGCATGTTCAAGGATTGAAATGACGAAGGAATTTTATTATGCTGACCAAATATTGTGTCATCCTTTGTTTACTGCATTTGAGCTTTAGTGTTATTTTCATTCATACCCCTCTTTTGGAATCAAGATAGAGTCAACAAAGCTAAAAAAAGTGTCTAACAAAATAAGAGAGTCAGAAAAGTTTCAAAAAAATAAAAGAAAAGAATGGTGTAAAAAAAGAAAGAAAAGAGAAGAGTTTTAAGAAATAGAGTTAGAAAAAAAATCCTAAAGGAAAAAAAGTCAATAAAAGGAAAAAAAATCAGAATCAAGCAAAAGAATAAGTCGTCGAAACTACTTGAGACCTGATTCTTCTCTCTCGGGGGGTGAGATATGTAGGCTACCCTACTCTGGGCTCAGTTCAACCAAATAAATAATTTAGAGTTACCCAGCCAAAAGAAAATGAGGCATGAGTTAATCCTCATAATTTGAGTCGATTCCAAAAGTGGTAAAAGTCCTACCACACTTCAAGTATTATTTGGGCCTCATGTCATCTTTTCTTTCTAACCTTATCCAAAAAGCAAGTTACAACCAAAGAAAGACCTTCAGATCAATCTTTGAGAATGTTAAAGGATAAGTATGTAATGGATATGATGACATATTTTGGGTACTACTTATCTTAGCCTAAGAAATCTGGAGAGAAATAAAAATGAGAGAGTCTTATTGGTTAAAACCCTCACGGGCACCGTAAGACGATAGTAAGTTGAGAGATATAAAAATGAGAGAGTCTTATTGGTGAAAAACCTCATCGGAATGATAAAATGACTGTGAGTTGAGACAAATTAAAATAAGAGAGTCTCATTGGTGAAAAACACTCACGAACACCATAAGGCAATGGGGACATGATTAAAAAAAATGAGAGAGACTTGTTGGCGAAAACCCTTTAAGGCGACACTAGCTGAATGAGGTCTACGAATACAATTAACCCGAGGAAGTAACTCAGTTTCAAGGTCATTAGATCAACAACAATTGGTGGAAAGTTTGGATAAAAAGATCAGGGAGCTTAATCCACAACGCATGTCATAATCACTAAAGTTGACTGTCATTTTTAGATAAGTTATCTTTTCTCTTTTTTAAATGGGGACATTTATTGTCTTTTCTTTCTTCTATTTATTTTTATTTTATTTTCTTGAGTCAGTTATTTAAATACAAGATAATTGTCATTTTTCTCTTGTCATTGAGTCAAGTCTACGTCAAAATAAGTGAGAAAAGATTTCATAACTGGCTACCAGATTCTTCAATTCCACAAAGTAAGACAAAAGCCAGCACATGAAAGAGACATAATTGTGAGCTCAGATAAGGCATGCAGGAAGTTTTGTCAACAGATAAGTTTGGAAACTCATGGAAATATCAAGGTTCAAAGGGTTTATCTGATAAGCATTGCAAAACAGAGATAGTATGTTTGTTTCAGAGTCACTCTTAATAATTTGAGCTTGGGTCAATAATGCAGCAAGTCAATGACATATGCTAATTATTGGAAGCGGGACTAATTGTGAAGAGGGCAAGAGCGATTATCGCAAAAGCTAAAGCCACAAATCAGCCACTGTGCTTTAAACTCACAAGTTTTCTTTGTATGAAACATGAACACATGTTATCTTCAAAGCAAGGACTTCAAAGCCTAAATATCAAAGGTCATAATTTCTGACATCTACAAATGTAAGAAGGGAATGTTGCTGTACAGGTTTGATAATCAAATCATGGAAAAATTTATCATCCTATATCCCTCGGAGACACGCTTCCTATTCTAGGTATTTCAGTTTTCAATTACTAGGTGATACACTTCTTAAATTTAACCTTCACTCCTAGAAGAAATACCTTCTGTTCGAGCCGTTCTTCTTGACTTATAGAAAACATACCTTCTAGTCGAGCCATTCCCCTTGACTCCTACAAAATGTACCTTCCGGTTGAGTCGTTCCCCTTGACTCTTAGAAGATGTACCTCCCAGTCGATTCATTCCCTTTGACCTCTAGAAGACTTACCTTCCGGTCGATTCATTCCCCTTGACTCCTAGAAGACGTACCTTCCGATTGATTCGTTCCCCTTGATTCCTAAAAGATTTAATTCCTGGTTGAGTCATTCCCCTTGATTCCTAGAAGATGTACTTCCTGGTTGAGTTATTCCCCTTGATTCCTAGAAGATGTACTACTTGGTCGAGTCATTCCACTTGATTACTAGAAGATACACTTCCTATTTGAGTCATTCCCCTTAATTCCTAGAAGATGTACTTCCTGGTCGAGTTATTCCACTAGATTCCTAGAAGATGTACTTCCTGGTCGATTCATTCCCCTTGATTCCCAAAAGATGTACTTCCTGGTCGAGTCATTCCCCTTGATTCCTAGAAGATGTACTTCCTGGTTGAGTCATTCCCCTTGATATCTAGAAGATGTACTTCCTAGTTAAGTCAGTCTCCTTGATTCCTAGAAGATGTACCTCCTGGTCGAGTCAGTCCCCTTGATTCTTAGAAGATGTACTTCCTAGTTGAGTCATTCCCATTGACTCCTAGAAGATGTAGTTTATAGTCGAATCATTCCAAGTAACTTATAGAAGATACATTTCCTTGTTGGGGTTTTTCAAGTAGTTATGATGTGACTTTCACAAAAGTCCTCTAATGATAAACTGGGGCATAAATTTAATTTATGTTATTGAAAGCATCATTTAGGATCCTCTTAAAAAATGAGATTTTATTTTTGAAAAGTGAGATTTCTATCATTACATTTGTTTGAAATAATTTTCTTTATAGTTTTGATGTGATTTCAGGAGAACAACTGAAGAATAGGATGACAAAATTGAAAGTCGAAAGCCACGCACAGAAAGAGCCACTAAATAAGATAATAGGGTGCGGAGAATGTGCTCTTTGAAAGAATAGGATCTGGGACTGTCGATTTTCCTTTTTATGTTTATGCGGAAGAAGAGTTGCAAGTCAGGAGCCTGCCTGAAGAACAGAGTGATAAAATAGCAAGTCAGGAGCCCTCCTTAAGAACAGAGTGAAGGAATTGAAAGTCAAGCAACAAGGTTAAGAGATTGAAAGTTAAGCAATAAGGTGAAGAAGTTGAAAGCCAAGCAACAAGGTGAAGAAATTGAAAGTGAACAGATTGAAAAATAGCAAGTCAGGAGCCCGCTTGTAGAATAGGGTGAACAAATTGAAAGCCAAGTAACAAGTAGAAGAAATTGCAAGACAGGAGCCCCCCTGAAGAATAGGGTAATGGAACTCAACTCAAGAGTCCAAAACAAGCTGCATAGATAGGACTTTTGAAATTTTATTTATATTTTTAACTTGTAATTTTTATTTTGATTTAATGACAGAGCCACAGACCGGAGCCTCGACGGGACCTCACTCGACTCTCTAACTCGGTTGTCTTTCTTCCTTATATTTATTTCCTTGAATAATGGTTGAGTCAAAATTTAGTCTGGTTGCCTACTTTTTTTTTCTGAAAACACTTTGTGTTTACACCCAAAAAGGGGCATGATGCAGACACCTAATTTTGTCCCTCCCAAAGTTTAATTTTTTTCATTTTTAGCTCATCTTACCATGTACCCTAATCCATTCTACACTTCCCCACAAGAAAACAAATAATAACCAACTCTAAACAAATTTTATCCCTAAATTTCCCCAAAATCCCAATTTGAACAAACTAACAACCCTTTCCTATTAAATTTTTACACATCACCACCCTACATCCTACCCTCCTACCCTACCTACCCCATGTACCCCCTCTTATTTTTTATTCAATTTAACCAAATACATAATAAACACAAACTCACACAACTACATATACACACATAGAATCCTATATATAAAAAAAACCTCACCATTTTATTCCACTCACACATACACCATTAGCACACTACATAGAGAATAGGAAAGGCAAATCTCACTGGAAAAGAGGGGAGCACACCATTTTTGAAGACTTCATTTTTCTTTCTTTCCTGTTCTTCTTCTTTCTACACACACATGGAATACACAGGCAACAAAAAAGGGGGATACATAGAGCATTACATATATATACATTAACACATTCTCAATAGAGGGAGAGCTCGATCTCTATCTTTTCCATTGTTTTTATGCTCCATCAACACCAAACAATACATACATATAAATACAAAATAAGTGAGGAAATGGAGAGAGATCAGTAAGAAGCGTAGTAAAAAGAAGAGAGTTTGAGAGAGAAGAAAATCAATCAGAGACCAAATTTTTTGGCCACTCTTCGCCAGAAACCACTTCACCCACTTTGATTTCACCTCGAAATCCACTGGAAACTCAAATAAAACCCATCTTCCATTGCGAAAAACCAAAACCAACTGATTAAATCAAACTGTGTGGGTTGATTCTGGCCTGTTTGGGTTGATTTCGGCAAGATTAGGATTAATTTCGGTGAGAATTAGTGTGCGGGTATCGTTTTGTTTCATTTCACAGTTCTTGTCTTGAGTATTCATCTGTTTCTTTATGAATTTTGTATTTGAATCAGACTTCTAGGTTTTGTAATTGCATCATCTGATACCGAGTTAGTGTTGTTCGTGGTTGAGGATTTTCGAGATGGATTTTTATTCCCTTCATAAATCAATCACAAGTATTTGGAAGGTACAATTCTATCTTCTCTTATTTTAACTTTTACATAATTATGAATGATTTATTTGTTTGGCTTGTTTGAATCTTCGTCGCGTGTTGATTGATGTTGGATTTGGATGTGAAAACTTGATTGATGGATTGAGTATTGAATTGGTTTAATCATGTTGAGAATAGATTTGCGGGAGAGAATTGAAATGGATAAAAAATGAACGTGATTAAATTGTATTGATTAATTGATGTTTGTTTGATGCAAAATAGGCGTCGAATTTGCTAAGTTTGATAATATCACATTTTAGATCAAAACTAGTTGGCAAATGCTAAGTCGGGTAGGCAAATTTTAGGAATGGTGTTTTGTTGAATGTTTGAATGTACACATGAATGGTTCTTTCTACTTTATCTCACAATATTTGAAAATGTATTCATTCACCGAGGAATTCCCCGAGGTCACATTGTACTTATTCGCTGGGGAATGCCCCAAAGTATCATGTACGGAAATGAGGCTGGTGATCATGGCCCGAGGCATTGGGTAAAGCATTAGAGTGTAGTCTAGGATTAGTGTAAATTTACTTTTCACTACTTTTTTTTTATTTCGGGCTGTAATAATTGGACTGGACACTATATTTTTGGACTGATTTTTTTATTTGTTTGATTGATTGTTTTGTCTATTTTTGTATGGTTTATACATTCATAGTGCTAAATTAGTCGATTTTCTCCGCCAAGCGGCCGTGGTCGAACCGCGGGGAGGGTTGCCTAACACCTTCCCCTCGGTCAACAGAATTCCTTAATCAGAATCTTTGTTCGCGGATCAGTTTAGAAGAGTCAAAATCATTTTGAAAAAGGATTTTCAATGGTGACTTGACACACTAGATTTATGTCAAGTGGCGACTCTGAGTTTTGATTGTTAAAAGTCCTTTTCGAAAAAAATCTTTATTTTTTGTCACTTTAATAATAATAACCCTTTCAAACATAAAATCAATTTCTTTTTGGTTAAAAAAGGGGTGTGACAACAAAATTGGAATATATAAAATAAAGCTAAACGTAAGAAAGAAAAACACAATATGTAGAAATCTTTTTACATAACAAATGTGGAACTAAACGTACTATTCTCCTAATATTTGAAAAAAAAAACTTAAATGTCCTTTTAAATGTCTTTTAGGAGTTCTTATTTTTTACACTAATAAGTTTTCTAATTACTTTTTACCACATATTATAGGATTTCAAATTTAAGAAAAAGTCTTCCCATCGTTCGGAGGTGGAAAAAAAGTAAATCAGGAAAAAAAGTAAAAAGAGAATTTTATTTATTGCATAAACATTTAAGGAAAGACAAAAAGTTAAATAACATTTATAAAACCCTTCATACTTTTAATATATTATAGATAGATAGAGATGGGAATTTTACACTTCTGTTTCAATTGAATGTCCACCTTTCTAGGGGAGTCTGAGTAGCTCAATTGATTGTCTACCCAAACTACCATCTTATCAATGAGAGTTTAATTTCCCACATTGTAATCTCCTCCCTTTTTTCCTTCTCCTAACCCTAATGTTTCCATTCTACTTGAACGATGGTTTTCTATGCAATAGAGACTTCTTAATTAACTTATGTTCCATGCAAAGTACCATCTGACCAACAACTAATCCTGTCAATATAACTTTACTCTAAATACAATGCAATTCAAATCAATTTGACTTAGAGGCACTGGATATCAAATGATGTCTAAGATGAACTAAGTTCTAAGTAAATATTAAGAGCACATATATTATAAAATATTGAATTAGGAGGAACTCGACCGATTTCTCCAACACAAATTGAATATAGCCAATATTCTTGCCTGACCACTACATTGCTTCCCTTGAACCTCTAAAGCGGCTTTCTCAAATTCATCGATATTGAGGAATCAATTCCTTCTATAGTCGCTCAACTTAGCAAAATATTCTTCACTCTTAGTAAAGAAATGTATGCATCAGGCATGCCTTGGAATCTCGTGGATACATGACACCTGAGTACGTTGAGAACGAGCAATGGACTTCTAAGATGGGCATTTATGCCTTTGGAGTTGTATTGTTAGAATTAGTCACCCAAGAAATATTGTAATTATAGAGGAAAGTTGAGAATCATTAGTGTTTTTCTAGCCATCTTACGTGTCTCTGCTATAAAAAATTAAGATAATAAATAATAGAAAAGAGGTGTGTTCTAATTTTGGACCTACTTCTTTGAATGGAAAAAAAATGTTTGAAGAGCATCACCTATCAAAAGAATAATGATAATAATTAAATTGATAAGAAAATAAATGGCCTCTAAAAATACCAAAAAACAACTAAAGTAAATGATTTTTGCATAATATAACTTACATTTTTATATTAAGTAACCTATACTGCCTATCGTTTTGACATACAAAAGAATATTTCAAGAAAGCATCACCTAATAATTTAAAGTAAACAACAACTTAAATAAATTAAATAAGTAATTGTATGGAAAGCAATAGACTGCGACATCGTAAATACAACAGAATATATCCATCTATACTTTCCCAAAGGAGAAAATAAATTGGTGTAAGGAATTAACATAGTACTTCATGAATTAGGAATCTTCAAAGTTGCTACAATTGGCCATCGTAGTTGTCATCGTCGATAAATATTGTGTTTGTATGAACAGTCCAAGCAGAAGGTAGAATGAGAGAGGCGATTTGTAATCTAAGCAATAAAAAATCAATTATGAGCAAAGTAATATTCACTATAAACCTTATATCAATCAATATTATCCATGCCAAAACCCTAAACACTCTAGATTTAGAAAAAATAAAACTAACAGTTTCATAGTTAAAAATCTGGGTGAAAATTCTGTTTCCACCAAAAAGCTAAAGCTTCTCCATAGCGGCAGACGTTAGTGTGACAATGAAGTTATCATAATTGACCGCCTCGTCAACAACTATAAGTTGATTAGGAAATTTCTACCTTTCTGAAGTCGTCATAGAGAAATCCTTCTTTATACCATTTCTGAAAAAAAAGCAAGAATTACAACATAAATCTGAGATATCATAACGATACTATTAATTAAATCTAGCATTTACACAATGTAATGATCTTGCAAATCATTTTATAAATTCATCTTATTTTAACCCTCCTCATAGTTTTTAGACGTGATTTATAATTTACCGAAGCACGATGTACCAATACTAGAGGTGTTCGAAAGTGATTTTAAGTTGTTGGGTTCTTGATTTTTAATAAAGTTAAGCCTGATCATGGTTAACCTTTGATTGAGATGACCTCAGATTAGTTTTTTTAATGTTCCCATAGGTTTGAAATGTACTTTTTAGTTAATATACATATTTGATTTGTTTTTGTGCTGCTCCAAACAAATTTCAATAATTTATTAAAAGTTTTGGGTATTTTACATAATTAGTTTAATTAGTAATTTAACGGGTCAAAATAACAATTCAATTACTTATGTGGTTAATACAAGGATGAAATCAAGTGCAAAAGATTTATGTAACACCCTAGATTATTGCCTACGAAATTTCTGAGTTTTGAGCTCACTACCCAGGGTACAACTTTGGTAACGAGTCTTGAAGACTCTATAATATAGTGCCATCCGTAGCCAAACCAGTGTTGCTTCCCTAAGTTTCTATATTGATAACGAATAGTACCTATGAGCTGTCAAGTCAGGTCATTAGTCATAGGGCGGGACTCGTGACTAAGCCAGTGAGATGACCCAAGGTTGTTGTCTTGGTAACGACTAAGACTCCACAAATCGTAAGGTCTAGTTACGAGTCGTGGGATGTGACTCATGACCAAACCAGTAAAGGTTCCCTGAGTTACAATTTAGACCATGAGTCATGGTGACGACTCATAATATATCCTCTCGAGTCGTAAAGTAACCTGCAGTCACTAACGATAGTTTTTGCATTTTATTTAAGGGTACTTTGATCATTTTCCTCATTCCCCGATTAAAATCCACAACCTAAAATACTTTAATGAACCCCATAAAACTTCATTACTCCATCATAAACTACTTTTTATTCTCTCAAATCCCTAAGCAAGAATACGTAGGGTTTTCAAAAGATTGGTCATCTAGTGCTCAAAAGGTGATTTCTTCTTCAAATTTCTTGGTATCTCAGACATGTATCTCTTTCCTATAACATGTTTTTCTAAAACTAAAAACATGTGTTTAAACTTGTTATCCATGTGGTTAATTGTTGGCTATGAATTTGGGTTTAGTACTTTTGGATGTTAATGGTTGAATTGATTTTCCCATGGTTTTTATAGATCATTCCGGCTTTGAATTGATAGTTTTTAAAATGATTAGGTGCATGGGCATGGGAATTGGAATGATGTTTCTGGATTCCCCCAAATTAATTTGATAAACTTATGGGGGATCATGGATTCCCCCACTTTTATAGATTTTAGTAATTGAATTAGTAATAACCTCAACCTAACCTTATGAAATTGGCTTTGAAACGTGAGTATATGCATATCAAAACTAATTTTCAAACTACTGCATGATATAAAAGGTTAATGAAACATAATGGTTTTAAATTAAACCTTGGAGGTCGTGGATTCCACCATGTGGATGAATAACAGGAGCTTGTGGGGTCGTGGATTCTCCCATGTGATAATAATTGGAATGGCCTATTGATAATAACTTCTAAGCATAGTTGGTATGATGATACCAATAGGTTATACCTTAATTTATAATTATTGGTTTAATGAATAGAAATATGTAGATATTTTAATTGGGCTTAAAGAGGGTTGCATAGCTAGCTGTGAAAGTCGAGGTCCTGAGGGACTAATACTGGAAACACATATTTTCTAGCATGAAGGTTGGTCTTGATGATCGTATGCTTATGACAAACTATAGATATATGTATCATGGAGGGCATAGGGTCGTGGATTCCCTAGCCTTCTATGATATCTCCAGTTCATGCAGTCAACACACACTGAGGCCTATCCAGTAGGGGGGCTGGACCCATATATATGCCTATGAGTGTTTTTATAACGGTCAAGCTACATAATTCTGGTTAATGTTTTAACTTTCATGCTAAACTTTGTTCCCTATACTAATATCTTATGTATATATATATATATGATATAATTATTTGTATATAATTTTGGAATGATTTTGGACTGATTCATTATGGCATTATTTTATCTCTTCCCTGAGTTACATGCTAGTGCTCATCCTGGTAACCGTATCCGGATGTTATATCCTCATGCGATACAGGATTCAAAGATACTTCCATTTCCTTGTGCAGTGGTAGGTGATTTTTGAATTATCCGTGAACTAACTTTGAAGTAGTGAACCTCTATTCTCAGAAAACCTATATTCATTTGTTGATTCAGTGGGTGACTTTTCAATCTCATCAGCCTGACCATGTAGGTTATGTTTCTCTATCTTTTGAAGCCACTAGAGTTGGCCAGTTTCTTAGGTTGATCCCTCCAATATTTATAGGCTCTATGGTTGAGGAGGATCCTGAAAGGTTTGTTGATAAAACAGAGAAGATATTTAGGGTGATGCATGCTACTAATTTTGAGGATGTGGAGTTTGTCGCATATCAGTTGAAGGATATGTCATATTAATGGTATGGGGAGTGGGAGCAGTTGAGGGGTGATGATGCTGAGCGGGCTATGTAGGAGGAGATTTTTGGTACTTTCCTTGATATTTTCTTTCATCAGGAGTTAAAAGAAGTCTAACACCAAAGAGTTTATGAACTTGAAGTAGGGAGAGATGATTGTGAAGGAGTATGCTTTGAAGTTTCATAAGTTATCTCACTATGCTCCAAAGATTGTGTCTAGTATGGGGGCTAGGATGAGGAAGTTTGATTTGGGTTTGTCTCGGGACTTGGTTCTGGAGTGTAAGGCTGCCATGCTTAATAATGACATGGATATCTCTAGGCTTGTGGTGTATATGTAGTAGGTTAAATATGAAAAGAAAAAATAAGCTGTAATGGAAGAGAGGCAGAATAAAAAGTTTAGATATTCAGAGTAGGATGGAGGCTAGCAGAACAATGGTAGAGATGGTAGATAGTGGGGCAAGAAGAGGACTTGGGGAAACTTGGGATCATATTCTACGACTAGTGCTCCATATTCTAAGTCGTATAGTGATCACCACTTTCATACTAACAGTGGGTTTAAAGCGTAAGGTGCCCAGTCTCAAGCTAGTGGATCTTGGTAAGCCCTTTCTTATCCCTCTTGCATGTTTTGTGGGTAAATACATCGTGGAGTTTAGGATAACAAGAGAAATAAGTACTTTAATTGTGGTCAGTTGGTCTATTTTCTGCGACACTTTCCAACTAAGGTTTCTTATAGAGCTAATAAGGTTCCGATCACTAATTCATCAGCTCCTACACTAAAGGGTCCTACTTCTACTTCCGACATTGGTCGGAATCATCTTTATGCTCATGCCACTGATCAGGAATTTGAGTCATCTCGTAATGTCATTACTGGTATGTTAAATATTTTCTCTTATGATATTTATTGTCTACTAGATTTGGGTTTTACCCTTTCTTACGTGACCCTCGATGTTGCTATTTTTTTGGGTTTGGTATCGAGTGCTTTTCTGAGCCTTTCTTTATGTCCAACCTAATGGGTGATACTGTTCAGGGTAGAAAGTTCTATAGGGGTTATGTGGTGTTTTGATGTGTGAGCTAATGCTAACACATTTGAGGCTTTTAGTTAAGAATAATTGCAAAGTCTTAATCAACTTTTGTTGGTTTGATTGTTTTGTATTTGGTTTTGTAGTAGAAGCTAATATGATAGAGAACCAACAAGAATGAAAGCAAAGGAGTTGAAATCAGAAAGAAATAGAGGCAAAGTATGGCTGATGAAATTTGTTATAAGTCGTCAGCCCTGTGATAAGCTATCAAGTTCATCATCAGCTGAAGACAGAGAATTGGCCTAAGTTGAAAGCTATGATGATATTTTTTGATAGGCCATCATGGAGCTGATAAGGCGTCAATAATGCCGTCAGCCTAAGGCAGCACATGAGAATTGAAGCAGAGCCTTGTCGACATTTTGTTATTGGTCGTCAAGAAGCTGATAAATCATCAAGATTATCGTCAACGTTAAGCAGCAAGTGACCAAAAGCATAAAGAAATCTGATGACATTTGTGATAAGTCGTCAGCCTCCTGATAGGCTATCACAAATGTCATCACCTAATCCGAGGGATTTCTGAATTCTATTATTTTATTTCCATAATTAGGGTGAACTAAAAGCCTTGTTTAGGGTTTTCTTAAAAAGTTTGGCACATTGAGTTTTGAGGGATATACTTTGCTACTTTCTTTCTCTACTTTTGGCTTGTGAAAGCAATTACTTGGAAGAGATTCTATTCATTATTTTGGGGTTTCCTTTGTGAGTTAATATGAGAATCTCTAGTTTCCATTCATCTTGTGGTAAGTTTATATTTCAAAGCATGAATTCATCTAGGTGTTTTGTTATTACGTCATGAGTGGCTAAATTCCTTTAACCTGAATTATGGGATCTAGGGTTAGGTGTTGATAAGCTGCTGAGTGATCAGGATTCGAAAGGTGGTAGGACTTCTTGATAATTCTAAGGCTTTAATTAACGACTGTTGGTTGCAAACAATAGATAAAACCTACTTTGATTTGCTTGAGAAAGAAATCAAATATAGTAGGAAGTGAATTATCAATAGGGATTTGAAAATACTTCTTTTAATAATCAGCGTTGTAACAACATTGGTTAATCTAAGGTAAAATCTGGGTAGTGAATATAAATTCCCTAAGTCTGAGAGGATTAGGTAATTAAATACTTAAGTAGGTTGAGAGACATTTAAGCATTACTTCGATAAAGATAACTTGTCGTCCTACCTACCATGAGAATCCTGAACCACTAGTAGCATCTGTCAAGTACCGAAATCCCTAGTGAACATAATTCAGTTTTTCATAAACTCTTGATTACGATCACTGAAACTAACGTAACCAAAAATTGCTTATTAAACTAAAACCCCCCCATTTCTAGAAACATCCAACTATCAGTTGATTAATTTTCAAATGACTTACGTTCACACCATATTCCCTATGGGATTCGACCCCAACCTAGTTGGGTTTTATATTAACAACAATCGTTTACATTCTCATTGAGAGGTGTAGTTTGAGCATTATAAAAAATGGCGCTGTTGCCTGGGAATATGGTTGTAAATTGAAGTTTGTGTGTGCAAATTCACTGTTTGTTAAGTTTCCTAGTTTTACGTTTAATTGTTGTTTTTTTTATTGTAGGATCTTTATAGTGTATGCCAAGAACCAGAAGTTCTGGTGAACTATTATTACCACATAATCTGAAATCATAACGAATTGGAAGAATGGTAGAACTGTAAGAGGCTGAAAGATTAGCAGCCTTAGCTAGAGCTCAGGTGAATGTGCAGAATGTCGGTTAACAAGCACGACATCAAAATCCTGAGGACGAAGTTATGGGAAATGAGGAGTTGCTGAATCCTGGTAACCCAAGGCGTGTAGAGCAGATAGCTGCACCAGTACGGTGTAATGTTAATAGGAACCATCCATTCTAAGAAAGAAAAGAGTATCAACCGATCAAATATGATCTCAATGATGATAATGATGGAATGGACGGAGCAAGTGCAATGGGTGCAATCATTCCTCCACCGTTACCACTTGGAGCTAAATTCAATATTACTAGTACTATGATCCAACTCCTCAATTTGAAGGGATTGTTTGGTGGACTTTCTGGGGATGACACATACCTACATCTGGTGAATTTTGTCACCATCTGTAAATATTTTGATAATCCAGAGTGGGTCAAAATGCTATCCAGTTGAGATTGTTCCCGTTATCTCTATCTGGGAGGCAATTTTGTGGTTAAATGAGCTGACGCCCGATTCTATAACCAACTGGAAGAAGTTGAAAGGATCTTTCCTAGAAAGGTTCTTTCCACCTTCCAGGGGGGTATAGTTGAGGGACGAGATTAGTAACTTTAGGAAGCTCCCGACTAAAGCCTTGCATGGAACCTGGGAAAGATTTATGAAGAAGCTGACACAGTGTCCCAACCACAGCATAACAGACATACATTTGATGGACTCTTTGTACAAAACTTTTAACTCTGTTACCAAGCCAATTGTAGACAATACTGCTGCTGGTTCATTTGTTGATCTTACATTTCCAAAGGATTCAGAGATACTGGATAAAATAACCAAACAGAGTTTAGCATGGAATACCAGAGACTCTGTGGTGGCCATCCCCATTGCTTCTATGGGTATTACTACGGAACAACACAGAAGAGAAGAGGAGTGTGACCAAGATATGGCTCACCTTAAAACACAGATGTACTTGCTAACCAAGCCCTTGCTATCAAGCAAGATTGAAAAGGTGAATATTGTGGGATCTCAGGATAGGATTGAGGCTAATGCAGATGAAGAGGCTAACTATGTTAATAATCAGGGGGATTTCTGAGGCAATATCCAAGGTAATCAAGGTTGGAATTTTTATGATAAGCCTAGTTATAAAGATATGAAGGAGGGAAATTGAAGGAATAACAATGATAGGAGTGGGCTATATATTCCTCCTGAAAACCGTGAGGCTACTTTAATAAGTTCTGAAAAGATGTCCATGGAGGACATAATGGCTAAGTTTTTTAAGAAAGTAGAGGCTACCAACTTTGGTGTGACCACCATAAAGACCAATTTGACATCCATCAATCAGTTGGTTCACTCACACTCCACCGCAATCAAATAGTTGGTGTAACAAATGAGCCAACTCTCTGCAGTATTCAACCAGAGAAAGAACGGAACATTACCAAGCGATACGGTCCAGAATCCACAGAATTATGGCTCATGCATGGCTATTACTACTAGAAGTGTTAAGATATTACCTGACCCGAACGGTGAAGAGAAGGAGAAGGAGGTAGTGCTGAAAACTATCCCAAGACTACCACCTCCCTTTCCTCAGCGGTTGAAGAAGAAAGATGATGATGAAAAATTCAGCAAATTCATGGCAAAGCTCAAGAAATTGACGATAAATGTTCCTTTGGCTGAGGCATTTGAGAAAATACCAAGATACATAAATTTCATGAAGGACCTTATGACTAAAAAAAGAGAGGTGATCTACGTATTGGAGGGTAATCTCCATCATTGTAGTGCTATTTCTACAAGGACCTTGCAGAAGAAGCCAGACCCAGGCCCATTCACTATTCCCTGCATAATTGGGGCTATGGACTTCGCCAAGGCATTATGTGATCTGGGATCAAGCATAAATTTGATGCTGCTGGCTGTTTATAGAAAGTTGGGTATGGGAAATCCCGCACCCACCAACATGCGACTCGTGATGACGGATTGGTCAGTAAAGCGACCTGTTGGTATTTTGTATGATGTGCTGGTGAAGGTGTCCAACTTTATATTCCCTGTAGACTTTATCATTCTGGATTGCGAGGTGGAATTTGAGGTGCCCATAATCTTAGGTCGATCTTTCCTTACAACCGGAAGTGTGTTGATTGATTTTAGAGCGAATGAGCTCTTATTCAGTATGAATAAAGATGTGGTACTTAATGTGTGTAAATCAAAGAAGCAACATATAGAAATGAGTGTGTTCTCAGTAGTTGATGTGTATTATTAGGACAAACAGGAGGTGTCAATAGCTGAGCAACTTGTTGTAGAACCTTTGGTCGTGGTTATGATGAATTTTGATAGTGAAGGCATTAGGGAGTATGAAGAGATTGTTTGTGCTTTGGCAGGAAGGGGTTCATATGTTTATTCTCCAAAAAATCTTAACCTTGACCTTGCTAATCGACCAACACTACCAGCAAAGCCATCTATTGAGGAACCACCGATGTTGGAATTGAAAGAATTGACTGGACACTTACGGTAGGTGTTTTTGCACAATGGGAACATACTACCTGTTATTATTGTGGCTAATTTGGGTGAGAAATAGGCAAACACACTTATTTCAGTACTTCATAGAAACAAGAGAGCTATAGGATAGACCGTCACAGATATTATTAGCACTCTCTATGGCATCTGCACGCATAAAATTCAACTTGAGAAAGATTGTATTCCAACCATAGAACATTAGTGCCATCTTAACCCACCAATAAAGAGGTGGTTAAGAACGAAATTATTAAGTGGTTGGATGCAGGAGTGATTTACCTTATTTCTGACAGCAAATGGGTGAGCCCAGTTCAATGCGTGCCCAAAAAAGAGGGCATGACTGTGGTTGCAAATGAAAGAAATGAGTTGATTCCACTCAGGCCTGTGACTGGGTGAAAAGTTTGCATGGACTACTATAAGTTAAATTTATGGACTCTGAACGACCACTTTCTGATGCCCTTTATGGACTAAATGCTTGATTGATTGGTTAGAAGGGGGTGGTATTACTTCTTGGATAGTTATTCCGAATACAACAAAATCTGTATTACTCCTAGAGATCAGGAGAAAATGACATTCACATGTCCATATGGCACCTTTTTATTTAAAATAATGCCGTTTGGGCTATGCAATACACCCACTATTTTTCAATGGTGTATGATGTCTATCTTCTCAGATATGGTGAAGAACACTATAGAGGTATTAATGGATAATTTCTCTGTGATGGGAGATTCATTTGAGATATATTTAGTGAACCAGAGTATATCCTTGAAATAATATGTTGAATTCAATTTGGTGCTTAACTGGGAAAAATGCCATTTTATGGTAAAGGAGGGCATCGTTCTAGGCCACAAAATTTCTGAAAAAGGGATAGAAGTTGATCGAGCAAAAGTGGAAGTTATTGAGAAACTGCTTCCTCCCATTTAATTGAAGGGAGTGCGTAGTTTTCTTGCTGGCCTTTATCAGATGTTTATAAAAGACTTCTCGAATGTTTCAAGTCCACTTTGTAAACTTTTGGAGAAATAAGTAAAGTTTTCCTTTGATGATGATTGCTTGAAGGCATTCGAATGCCTTAAAAATAAGTTGGTTGAGGCCTCTATTATTGTTGCACCAGATTGGTCAAAACTGTTTGAGATCATATGTGATGTAAGCGGTGTTGCCTTTGGAGTTGTATTGGGACAAAAAAGGGATAAACTATTTCATCCAATATATTAAGCTAGGAAAGCACTGAATGGAGCACAAAATAATTATACCATCACTGAGCAGGAACTTTTGGCTGTAGTGTATGCTTTTGAGAAGTTCAGGGCTTATCTGCTTGGGACCAAAGTGGTAGTTCACATTGACCATGTAGCCTTGAGGTACTTGATGAAGAGAAGGATGCAAAACCAAGGTTGATTAGATGGGTGTTGCTGCTACAAGAATTTGACTTTGAGGTCAAAGATCGGAAAGGTTGTAAAAACTAGGTTGTAGATCATTTGTCTAAAATGGAAGGTGAACAGGCAATTAGTGATGAAATGGAAATAAATGATGCATTCCTTGATAAGGAGATCTTGGTGGCTGTTGTGGAATAATTCCATTGGTATGATGACTATGTAAATTATATTGTGAGTGAGGTCATCCCAGAAAATCTTTCTTTCCATCAAAGAAAGAAATTCCTGCATGATGTGACACATTACTTCATGGATGAGCCATATCTTTTTTAGTGATATGCGGACAATATTATAATAAGATGCGTGCCGGAAGTAGATGCATTGTGCATATTGGAAGCATATCATGCTTCCCCAGTTGGAGGTTAAAATACAGGTGACCGAATAGCTAGGAAGGTGTTGCAGAGTGGTTACAATTGGCTAACATTGTTTAAGGATGCCCATCAATTTGTGCTGAAATATGACCAATGTAAGAGGCAAGGGTCAATCTCCAAAAAACATGAGACTTCTTTGACTAAGATGCTTGAAGTGGAATTATTTGATGTATAGGGCATCAATTTCATGGGCCCTTTTATAAGCTTGTATGGAATGAAGTATATTTTAGTTGTCGTTGACTATGTATCGAAATGGGTCGAAGCTGTTGCCTTGTATGATAGTGAAGGAAAGAAAGTTGTTGATTTTCTCAAAAAGAATATCTTCTCTTACTTTGGAGTATCACCACTATTATAAGTGATTGAGGATCTTATTTTTGCAACAAAGTGTTTCGAGCAGCTTTAGCTAAATATGGGGTGAATCACCATCGAGTAGCCACTCCATATCACCCACAAAATAATGGGCACATGGAAGTGTCAAATCGAAAGATTAAAGCCATATTAGCCAAAACGGTGAATGCTAGTCAGAAAGATTGGTCTCGAAAGCTCGATGATGCCTTGTGGGCATTTTGGACTGCTTTTAAGACACACATTGGCATGTCACCATTTCAGCTAGTCTATGGAAAAGCTTTCCACCTACAATAGAGCTGGAGCACAAGGCCTTCTGGGCACTTAAAAGGATGAATTTGAGTTGGAAGAAGGCATCAGAGCTGAGACTCGAACAACTAAATGAGATAGATGAATTCCATCTCAGGGCATATGAATAAGCAGATCTATATAAAAAAAGATAAAAAAAGTACCATGATTGGAGGATAGAGAAATGAGACTTCCAAAAAGGTGACTTGGTGCTTCTGATCAATTCCAGACTTAAATTGTTCCTAGGCAAGCTTAAATTCAAGTGGTCAGGCCCATTTAGAGTTAGTCAAGTCTACTCATCTCGAGTAGTAGAGCTTGAAAATGAAGATGGCAGCACCTTCAAGGTGAATGGGCAACGAGTCAAGTTTTACAATGGTCTGAAAGAATCAATAAAAACATCAATACTATTTGTCTCGATGAAGTCTAAAGTAATCGAGATACCTGATTTGTACCGCGATGTTAAATCAGGCGCTGTATGGGAGGCAACCCATGACCCTCAGGATTGATCCTTTCCAGGTATACTCTAACCTTTATTTAGATTTTCTTTGATTTTAAGTTGAGGGTGTAGAGTAAATTATTGTTGTAAAGTTTTGTAGCCGATTCAGAGAAATACTTGTACTCGAGGTAGTTGAATTGTTTTGTGATATTTGTACACCTCTTCAAGTGTTCTACTTCTTTAATTGTGTGATTTGCATTCAAGAGTAAACACTGTGTATCTTTGTATGGAATTAGTTCTAGTAACAAAATAATCACTGCTAAACAGCTGCATGAACTGAATGAGTTATAGCTTGTGATATACGTGTGTGTCATGTGTGTGTGAGAAACTACTTAGTTCCCTTTTTATGGTGAAGCCAGAACTTGCCCGGTAAGTCTTACCTAGGTTGAAGGATAGGGGTTAGGAAAAGATCATATGCCGTTTTGATATTAGCTCACTTTAGCCTAAATGACATTCTTTATGTGTATAAGTTTCCTTAATCCCTGTTTTGATCCCAATTAGCCTATTTCTTCGTATGACACCTGTCACCTTCCTATTTAGATCACAATGAACCTATTTTGGCCCTGGTACTCCTTGGACACTATGCACCTTTACTTAGGCCAATGGCCTAAGTTAAGGGTGGCTATCATAAGGGTGCATGATATAGAATGAGTATGAAGAAAGGTAGCATAAAAGAAAAGAATAAAAAGCTGGATGTAGAGGAAAAGAGCAAGAAAAAGAAAAATTGTGAAAAAGATTAAGTAACTGAGAAAAGACTGCACCCATCCTAAATAAATGTGATCAAGAAAAGAGAAGAGCGGAAAAGGCTAATGAGTGAAACCTCAAAAAGATATTGTAGTGCCAAGGAGTCTTAGTCACTTTAAATACCATCAAGTATCACACCAGCCTCTAGCCAACATTACAAGTCTAAGAGAAGTCCTATAGTGATCCTAGATGACCTATCTGAAGATCTAGGTAATGAATATAAGGGCAAGCCTATGGTACTTGGCATACAATGATTGGAACTTCGTTCTGAGAGTGAGTGTTTTTATTGTCCCTATGGTTACATATATAATTCTTGCTATGAGAGGAGGGGGATTTCTTTGCTGTGAGGGCACACTGGTTACATTGCTAGTTATTGACTTATTTAGGTAGTGTAATACTGGTCTATGAATGGTTGTTATAACTGAATTAATGCTGTATCTTGAGTCCTGTGTGTTGCATTGGTGTTCTTCACTGTTCTTGAATTGAGTGACCTTGGAGATAGTGAAAGTGTTTTGAGATAATGTGGATGATTGACTACCAAATATGCCTTATATTCTCTTATTTGTATTGAGTTGCCTGAGGACAAACAATTGTTTTAAGTTGAGGGTGTTGATGTGTGAGCTAAGGTTAATATATTTGAGGCTTTTGACTAAGAATAGTTGCAAAGTCTTAAGTAACTTTTGTTGTTTTTGATTATTTTATGTTGAATTTTATAGTAGAAGCTAATATGATAAAGAACCAACAAGAATGAAAGCAAAAGAGTTGAAATCAGAAGGAAATAGAGGCAAAGTGTGGATGACGACATTTGTGACAAGTCGTCAGCCCTGTGATAAGCTATCAAGTTTATCGTTAGCCGAAGATAGAGAATTGGCCTAAGTTAAAAGCTGTGATGATATTTTGTGATAGGCCATCACAAAGCTGATAAGGCATCAAGAATGCCGTCTACCTAAGGCAATACATGAGAACTGAAGCAGAGCCTTGACGATATTTTGTGATAGGTCATCAAAGAGCTGATAAATCATCAAGATTGTCATCAGCGTTAAGCAGCAAGTGACCAAAAGCAAAAAGAAAGCTGACGATATTTGAGATAAGTCGTCAGCCTCTTGATAGGCTATCACAAATGTCGTCAGCTAATCCGAGGGATTTTTGAATTCTATTATTTTGTTTTCATAATTAGGGTGAACTATTTAAAGCCTTGTTTAGGGTTTTCATAAAAATTTTGGCACATTGAGTTTTGAGGAATATACCTTGATATTTTCTCTCTCTACTGTTGGCTTGAGAAAGCAATTACTTGGAAGAGATTATATTCATTATTTTAGGATTTCCTTTGTGAGTTAATCTGACAATTTCTAGTTTCTATTCATCTTGTGGTAAGTTTATCTTTCAAAGCATGAATTCATCTATGTGTTTTGATTATTACACCATGAGTTGTTAAATTCATTTAACCTGAATTATGGGATCTAGGGTTAGGTCTTGATAAGGTGTTGAGTGATCAGGAATCGAAAGGTGGTAGGACTTCTTGATAATTCTGAGGTTTTAATTAATGTATGTTGGTTGGAAACAATAGATAAAACCTACTTTGATTTACTTGAGAAAGAAATCAAATATAGTAGGAAGTGAATTATCAATAGGGACTTGGATATACTCTGTTTAATAATCAGCGCTGTAACAAGGTTGGTTAACCTGAGGTAAAATCTGGGTAGTGAATATAAATTCCCTAAGTCTGAGAGAATTAGGTAACTAAATGCTTAAGTAGCTTGAGAGACATTTATGCATAACTTCAATAAAGATAACTTGTTGTCCTACGTACCGTGAGAATCCTGAACCACTAGTAGCATCTGTCAAGTACCAAAATTCCTAGTGAACATAATTCTGGTTTTTCATAAACTCTTGATTACGAACACTGAAACTAATGTAACCAAAAGTTTCTTGTTAAACTAAAAACCCCCCATTTCTGGAAACATTCAACTATTAGTTGACTAATTGGCAAACGACTTATAGTTATACCATATTCCCTGTAGGATTCAACCCCAACCTAGTAGGGTTTTATATTAACAACGATAGCTTACATTATAATTTAGAGGTGTAGTTTGAGCGTTATCATGTCTGTTTGTGGTATGGAGACCTTGATAGATCTGAAGGAGTTAGATATGGTAGACTTTGATGTGATCTTTGGGATGGATTATCTCTATTCATGCTATGCTTATCTAGATTATTAGACCCGTAAGGTCAGTTTCCCATTCCCTATTGAATCGGTAATAGAATGGGAGTAAAGTTCCTTCGTTCCCATTAGTAGAGTCATGACACCCTCATCAATCATGTGTTGGTACCCCTTGCAAGGTACCAGTACCCTTCAAACTAGGTTACATGTTGGACTCTAATAGCTCAATTTAGGGTATGTCGGTTATAGCTAGCTTCCACAGTCTACGTTTTATATTCATACTATATCAAGTCAATCTTGCATGAATAAGGGTATAGATATCAAACATTCAGTTTCTCGTGTTTTACTTGATCAGGCATTCTCACTATTTAATGTTCATGTATCCATGTTTAGTTTTCTTAATCATTTCAGTTAGTCCTTACTTCACGTACCAATACATTCAAACTAATGTTCGCATATGTTTTATTTGTGCTATGTTTTCTTATAACATAGGTTTGAATGCTCAATTTCTCGATCGCCCTTAGTTTGCTCAGTATCACACCACAATAGTAGTGGAGCATCCTAATCTTTCAAGAACAAATTATATTTAGTTGTTTACTGTATTAGCTTTATTATAGACAGTTCGATTTAGTTGGGGTTTTTTTCCATCAACTCATGTTATGTCCTTAGAGGCTTTTAGACGTTCAAACAACCAGTTTATCCTTCAGACATTATCAGTTGTTTTCAGATATGTTAGATATATTTAGTTCAATATTCTATTTTGGACCATATTTTCTTTAGTTTATTTTTTGCACATATTATTTTAGTATTACTTAATTCAGTTCTCATAGCAAGTACCAGTTATGGGTTAGCTTGGGGTCACTTATGGCCTTAAGCACCGTATCACGAATAGGGGGTAGCATCGGGTCATGAAAAATATTGGTATCATATTGTAAGCTTTTAAAGTGTCCTAGGGTGTCTAAAATCTGCTTTTAGTAGATTCTTGCATATTCCTATGAAGCACGCCACACTTATTGGCTAGAGGCTACGAGATGTTCTTCAGAAAGTTTCCCTTATTTCAGTAATTATGTTGGGCAAAAGAGCATGAGCTCTTCTGAATTTCCTCTTTTTAACTTTTCTTTTTTCTATTTACAAAAAATTCCTCCCAAAATAAAAATATAAGAAGGAATGAGGATCTGTCCGCACCACCACCTGTTTAGGAAGATCCCTTAAACGAGCATTTTTCTCATGCTGATTTTAAGGGAACTTTCAAAGATCTAGCCCATTCTATAGCTGCTCAGATAATCAACAGGATGTTTCCCTAGTCAATTCTATGTTGAATACAGTAGTAGTTAGAATTTGAGACTTTACTTGGATGAATCCCCCACTATTCTCTATATTGAAATCTGAAGAGGATACTCATGAGTTCTTCAATATTGTACAAAAAGTTATGGGAATTATGGGTGTCTCTTCTAGAGAGAGTGTAGACTTAGCTTCTTATTAGTTGTAGGCAGTGGGCCATAATTGGTTTAAGTAGTGGAAAAAAGACAATGGTGTTGAGGCAGGGCCCATAGTATGGAATGAGTTTGTTGCTGGTTTCTTAGATGGATTCTTCACAATTTAGTTAGGGAAGGCTAAAATTTAGGAGTTTACTAATCTAAAACATGGTAACATAAGTGTAAAGTAGTACTCACTCATGTTCACTCAGTTGGCAAGGTATGATCCAACCATGGTGGGGATTCAAGGACTAGGGTAAGTTAGTTTGTGTCTGGTATATTTGATAGTATAGTCAAGAAGTGTAGGGCAACCATGTTGATTAAGGAAATGGACCTCTCTAGGTTGATGGTTCATGCTCAGCTGATTGAGAAGGAGAATCTGAAGGACAAAAAAAAAGAATAAGAGGGACAAAACAAGTCATTTAAACTTCTCTTAGCCAAGGTTAGAAGGCAGCCACCATTCCTAGTTTTGACAAAAGTTCTCAACTATGGCACCATCATCAGCCAGTGTGTCAGTGCCAAAGTTTAGGCAGGATAATTGGGATAGAGCGCTAGTCTCTAAGTCCCAAGGTAGCATGAATAGTGGTCGTACCAATTCACTTTGCAAGAAGTGTGGTAAGAATTATCATGGTTAGTGTAGGGAAGGCAGTGATATGTGTTTTTGATGTGCCAAGCCAGAACACAAGCTAAGGATTTCCCTATGGTTTTATGGAGAGGTAGAAAAGATCATCAGTAGGGACAAACTAACTCTTCAGCAAAACCAGTAGGTCGCCCTACTTAGTAGGGTGCCATCTCCCGTGCAACCAGTGGGTAGCATTGGAATCGACTTTATGCTTTCCAAACTTGACAAAATTAGGAGAGTTCTCCAATTTTGGTTATGGATTATTTACAAGTCTTTCATCTTCATGTTAATGCATTGTTATACCCTAGAGTTTCACATTCCTTTATGACTACTTAGGTAGTTGTTAACTTTGGTGTCAATCCCGAAATATTAATAGAGTCTTTTTCAATGTCCACTCTAGTAGGTAATTCTATTATAGCCAAATGGGTATACAAAAATTACCCGAACACAGTGTCTTAGAAAGTTGCTTTAATTTATCTTGTAAAGTTAGAGATGACTTCCTTTAATGTCATTCTCGGCATGTATTGTCTCCAATCATGATATGCCTCAGTCTATTGTAGAAGCAGGATTATCCAATTCCAGTTTCATAATGAACTAGTTATTAAAGAAGGTGTAGTAGTTCAGTGCCCAAAGGTTAATTTTTTCCTATCTTAAGGCAATAAAGATGATATGCAAGGGGTGCATTTACCATCTCGTGCGAGTCAAGGACTTAAATTCTGAGATTTTGAGTCTCGAGTCAGTTTCTATAGTAAATTAGTTTCCAGATTTGTTTCTAGAATATTTTTTGGAGTTTCTTCCGAAAGGGAAATTGACTTTGGAATAGATCTCTTTCCAGATATCAAGCCTATCTCAATTCTATAATATAGAATAGCTCCAGCTGAGCTTAAAGAATTCTAGGATCAGTTGAATGACCTTTTTGATATGGGATTCATCAAGTATTGTTTTTCCCTATAGGGTGTTCCAGTTCTCTTTGTGTATAAAGATGGCGGTTCTCTCAGAATATGCATCGATTACCGTCAGTTGTACAATGTCACAATAAATAATAAGTATCCTCTACCCAGGATTGATGACTTGTTCAACCAACTTCAAGGCACAAGTTAATTCTCTAAGATAGACTTCAGATCTGGCTATCACAAACTTAGAGTTAGATAATATGATATTTTGAAGATAGCATTCTGAACTCGGTATGGTCACTTCAAATTCCTCGTTACATCTTTTTGATTAATGAATGCTCATGCATATTTTATGGACTTTATGAATAGAGTGTTCAAGTAGTACTTAGACATGTTCATCATAGTCTTTATTGATGACATCTTTATCTACTCTTGTAGTGAAAGTGATCATGCAAACCATTTGAGGATTGTATTACAGACCCTTAAGGACCACCAGTTATTCAGAAAGTTTAGAAAGTTCAAATTATGGTTGAGGTTGGTAGCTTTCCTTTGTCATGTTATTTTCGATGATGGTATTTAAGTTGATCCTCAAAAGTCTAAAGCAGTGAGAAACTGGCCTAGAGCCATCTCTTTATCAGATATTAAGAGTTTTTCGGGTTTAGCTGGCTATTACAATTAGTTTGTTAAAGGGCTTTCTTTTATTGCTTCGCACATGTCTAGACTAGCTCAAAAGAAAGTTATATTCCCGTGGTCAAATTCTGGCGAGAAGAGTTTTCAGAGGTTGAAGATTCAAATCACTTTAACTTAAGTCTTGACTTTACCAGATGGCACAACTGGGTTTGTAATTTATTGTTTAGTCTCTAGAGTTTGTCTTGGTTATGTGTTCATACAGCAAGATAAGGTCGTAGCCTATGCCTCTTGACATCTTAAACCCCATGAGAAGAATTACCGAACCTATGACCTTGAGTTGGTAGCATTTGTCTTTGCCTTAAATATTTAGAGTCATTACCTTTATGGTGTTCATGTAGATGTGTTTATAGATCATAAAAGTTTACAGTATGTATTCATGTAAAAGGATCAAATTTTTTGTCATAGAAGCTGGCTTGAATTATTGAATGACTATGATATGAGTGTGTTGTATCATCAGGGCAAGGTCAATGTAGTGGCAATTCCCTTAGAAAATTATCTATGAGTAGTGTCGCTCATGTTGAGGATTATAAGAAGGAGTTAGATCATGAGGTTCATCGATTTTCCAGGTTAGTTGTTTGGTTGGTTGATTCGACCAAGGGTAGTATATGGGTTCAGGATGGCTTGGAATCTTTACTAGTGGATGAAGTGAAAGAAAGGGAAGATAGGGATCATATTTTAGTCAGTTAAAAGAAGAGTTTAGAGATAAAAAAGTAGAGGCTTTCTCCTAATGGGGATATTGTAGGCTTCATTCTCAGGGCAAGTTATGTGTTTCGTATGTTGATGGATTGATATAGAAAATATTAGCAAAAGCGTATGATGCATGATATTCCACATACCTCAGAACCACTAAGATGTACCTTGACTTATGGGATATCTATTAGTGGAGTGTATGATGAAAGATATTACAAAATTTGTGGCTATGTATGCAAATTGTTAGTAGGTAAAGGTTAAGCACCAAAGGATAGTGGTATGCTTTGGGAGTTCAGCATCCTTACTTGAAAGTGGGAAGTGGTGAACATGGATTTTTTATAGGACTACCTTCTACACATCATCAACATGATTCGATTTGGGTCATTATCGATAGAATGTCCAAGTCAACCAATTTCTTGCCAGTTCATATATTGTATTCCACTCAGAATTATGCCCGAGTCTATCTCACAGAGTTGTTAAAGGTACATTGAGTTCCATTGACCATTATTTGAGATAGGGGTACTCAGTTTAGCTCTCATATTTGGAAGGCTTTTTAGAAGAGTTGGTACCCAAGTCCATCTTAGTACAACTTTTCATCCTCAAACAGATGGTCAAGCAGAGTGGACCATTCAAAATTTATAAGACATGTTAAGATCTTGTGTTATTGACTTTAAAGGTAGTCGAGATGACTATTTACCTTTGATTGAGTTTCCTATAACAACATCTATCATTCTAGTATTCAGATGGCTCCATTTGACCCTCTCTATGAAAGAAGATATAAATTTGTTATTTGTTAGTCTGAAGTAGGTGAGGTTGCTTTAATGGAGCCATACTTAGTGTATGAGGGGATGGAGCATTTTCAGTTGATCTAAGAAAGACTGAAGACAACCTAAAGTTGTCAAAAGTCCTATGTAGATGTATGTTTAAGAGATATTAAGTTTGAAGTTGGTTACTTGGTTTATTTGAGAATTTTGCATATGACAGAAGTGAAGAGCTTTGGAAAGAAGGGGAAGCTCAGCCCCCGCTATGTTAGACCATACAAAATTTTGAGTTTTTTTTTTGAAGGTAGCTTATGAGTTTGAGTTGCAAGCATATTAGGCATCAATACATCCATTGTTTCATGTTTCTTTGTTAAAGAAATGCATTGGTGATTCAGCTTTCATTATTCCTTTAGAAAGTGTGGATGTTGAAGATATCCTTTGCCACGAAGACGACACAGTTGAGATCCTTGATCATCAAATTTTTTGGTTGAGTAATAAAAAAGTTCCTTTGGTTAATGTTCTTTGCCGAAATATGACAGTTGAGAGAACCACTTGGGAGGCAAAGGTAGATATGCCATCCAAGTAGCCGCATCTTTTCCCTACAAATTTAGATTCATCTTAAGGTAATTGTTTCTCTTTAATTGACTCTCTCTTGTTCTCTAATTCAACTATATAACCATGCTCATATCATTTGCATGCATTCATAAGATTCAGTTTAGTCCATGTATCAAGTCCTAGACTTAGTTACCTAATCATGCTTAAATTCATAATTATTCAGTGTACGACCTTAATTTACTTAGTAACTCATCTTAATCAGCTTCATTTGAGGATGAAGGATCCCAAAGGAGAGACATTATATACCCTTTAAAATCATAGGCCAGTTTATACTCTTAGTTGCATGTTAAGGGGGTCTAGGATATGAATTTTACACTAAGTATAAGGGACTCGGTCTTTTTCAAGACCTCAAAACTTCAAGGAATTTATCTTTGGCTCTTCCGAACTTGGGAAGTTAATCTTTGAGTTGATACATGTTTAGGGATAATAAAGGGCTGTCCCAAAAGAATGTCAAAATTTTTGGAAGGGGTTCGGGGCATTTTTGAACCACTGAGGCAATAAGCTTCCGTGATAGGGCTGCGCCACAAAAGCCATCGTGGGGACTAACCTCTGATATGTAGAGGGTGCTTTTTCGGCATTTTAATTGGATGATCAAGGTGTACATAGGTTTTTAACCCTCACTTTAAATGCCCAATACACAATTTACACCACCAAAAAGGGCATTATTCACCTATGCTTTATCAGATAACTTATATAAACCCTTACCCATCTTTCAAGAACATGAAATTCAAGCTTTTTTCTCCAAGAATTCAAGTTTCAATTTTAACTCTTCTTCAAGAATTCATCCAATCGAGGTATGTAGTCTATTCATCAATGGGTTTCATATACCCATTGAGCCCAAAAACCCTTTTTTGGTTTAAAAGTATGAATTTTATCCTATTTTATGAAATAATCCATTCAACTTATGAATTTTAATCCCTATATTTGTATTTTAATCCCTATATTTTATTATTAATGTGAACTCAAGCCATGTCAATATGTGTTCCCATGTGAATCAAGCTATTTCGTTTTTTGATTCCTAATTTCCATTTCGTACTCCATTGATTGTATGTTACAGCATTAAATTTTGAACTAAATCTTGTGGAATTGTTGTCCTCTTAAGTTTAAAGCATCTCTATGTCCAAATTTATGTAATTTATCAGGCTATTTGAATGTCTTATGTTTTTGGGTCATTGAATTATGACTTTATGTCACCTTTTTAAGTTTTTTTATTGAAATTTGAAATCATTCATTGTTGGAGGGTTATGAACACCCGATACCTATTTGTTTGTACATGTCTTTATTTTTAAGTTATTGGATTTTATAACGTACAGCCAATCATTGTAAATTTCGGATAAGTTTCAAGTTATAACATAGCCCGACGTCAAGGTGAGACGCCCAGTCCAGCTCTTTAAGAAAGAAGGTTCGTCCTAGCTTAGTCGAAGTCAAGTTAGTCAGAACATGATTTTAATACTACATTCAGAATATCATATTCATGCTAAGCACTTACAAGTACAACACCATGTCATGTTAAAAATATAATAAGACCAATGCCATTTAGTTGGCAGTAACACTTAGCACCGAGTAAACGCAGGGATGGCGGCTCCCCCATCAGTTACGCATGAGTTGTTAGTAGAAGTCCCTAAGTTTTAGACTTACAGTGCCATCATAGATTATGATGGGTCCCCCATCATTATAGGAATGACAACCTCATCCTTCGGGATATCAACCTTGTGGATCGGCATCATTAGTCATGTGTTGATACCTTTGTCAAGGTAAGAGTATCCTTCCAACTGGGGTTACATGTAGGACCTCGATATCTCAGATTGGGGCATATCAGTTATATGTAGCTCCCACAGTCTCAGTTTAGTATTCAGAGTATATCAGGTCAGGTTTTCATGACCAAGGGTACATATATTAGACATTCAGTTACTCATGTTTTAGAAATTATCTTAGTTCATGTTTTACTTGGTCTTGCATTCTCCCTATTTCATGTTAATGCATCCATATTCAGTTTTCTTATGCATTTCAGTTTGTCCTTACTTAACATACCAGTTTACTCATGTACTGATTGCATGCATTTCTTTTTTGCTATGTTGTCTTATAATATAGGTTCAGACGCTCAGTTTCCCAACTACCCTTAGTTAGCTAAGTATCACGAAGTAGTAGTTGTGGTGAGTCCTCATCTAACAAAGACAAATAATCTTTAGTTTTTTAAAGTATTAGTTTTATTATAAATAGTTAGAGTTAGTTGAGGGTCTGTCCCATCAAATCTTCATGTTTTGTTTGTAGTAGATTTCAGATGTTCAGACTAGATGTTGAAATAGTCATTTTATCATTTAGACGTTATTAGTTATTTTTCAATATGTTAGTTATATCCAATTTAGAATTCTATTTTGGACCTATTTTCTTTAGTTTATTTTCCGCACATATCATTTCAGTATTACTTTAACAATGCTCATAACAGGTACCAGTTCATGAGTTAACTTGGGGTCACTTGTGGCCTTAAGCACCGAGTCATGATCAGGGGCTATCCTCAGGTCATGATAGTTGGCTACTATCAGTTACCTCTACCGTAATTATCATTTCCACTATAATAGTACAACTGCAGTTGTTAATCGACCATTTTAGTATTTGCAACAGTCTAACCCTTTTCTTTTTAAGCCTCATTTTACCTTTCCATTTTACGCTTTCTCTATCCAATTTGAGAATATTATTTATTGTAAATTATTTTTGGAGTGTTTCCATATGAAATGATTATTTGGGTCATTACAAATGTATTATGTTGAATTATAATACCGGTGGCTGAGCACATCTAGCATCATATGAAATGTCAAATACACATGGAGATCTAAGACCAATATATTGAAAAGTAAGCTCTAATTAAATACAACTCCTATTGTTTGTGCTCCTATTGAAAGGATAAAGTATATAACACTCATTATCTTTTGCTACTTATTATAATAATTTGGACTACAATTTGCTTCCTTAAAAACCATTCTATTAATGAGCAATTTCCTATTCCAACATGCTAGAATCTAACAACACACCATAAAGTTAAGATGAGTATCTTCCCAGGATCCATTAAATTAGTTGAAAGCATTGATTTTTCTTGGAACGCATACAACCCCAAATTAAAGTACTGACATTTCTCTTCTACTAAGGTAGACTAGGAATCGCTTCTAAATGATGGAATAAGGACCAAAAGGGTTTTGAATCTATTGGGGGCCCTCAAGTGGGCTGTGAGTTAAGGGTAATGAATGTCAGGTCAAATATAGTCAAATGGGTTATGTCCGTTAAATTTTTTAAATCTTTCGTGAGTTTTGCATTTTTTGGAATATTACTAAAGTTCAATAATAAGTTTGTCCAAAAATAATAAGTGACTTTAGTGGAATATTTATCTAACTTCAGTGATAATTTGAGGAGCTAGGAAGCTCTAATCGAGGCAATTTTTTATTGGTTTTTATTCTATAAACATTGTGTATGTGTTTCTAACTTGATTTTACTCATTCAAAGAATACCTATTCCATTTTACATGTTTTGATCCATAAA
Organism: Capsicum annuum; assembly: GCF_002878395.1. NCBI lineage: Eukaryota > Viridiplantae > Streptophyta > Magnoliopsida > Solanales > Solanaceae > Capsicum > Capsicum annuum. The sequence continues at coordinate 72,481,806 of NC_061120.1, read as the reverse complement.
GTTGAGTTCTAAAACACAAAGTTATGAAATAAAAAATTCTTGCTTTGACGGTCAATTGGGAAAGGCTATTCATTGATATTTAGCATTTATGGTCCTTGTATCATGGGTAAATGGATTTTAATAAAATTTTTTCAAAATTTCTTATTCTAAACCACATTTGATAATGAATTTTGGGATTTTTACTCGGTAAAGTACAATTTTTTTTTTATTTCAAGTGATTCAAGTTGTTTTTAGATGGATTTAAGATTTAGAACTTTAAGATTATGGGGAACATGATTCCTAAGTAAAATCATGATCTTACCCTTGGATATTTGATACCAATTTTGAAGTGATTTTTTGACTCAAAACCAAAATATATTGATATAGGTATCGATGGACTCTTTTTTAATTGTAGATGTCATATTTGATTAGGTTGGACATGTTTGGTGATGATTTATCAGGGTAAACCATTCATTTGATGGTGTGGAGTATGTTTGTCTTTATAGTTTTTCTTTAAAAGCAAGTTGAGATGTTCCTTGATTTTTTTTGAAGTGGTTATGTATTTATTGCTTATGTTTTAGAAATTGATTAGGGTTTGGGGTCCCTCTTATGTGAAATGGAAAACATCTCTGTGGATACAAGAGTCTTGGCTTATTGACCATAAGTAAAGGATAGTGGGTATTTATTTAGAGCTTGCATATTTAGTGGACTTTATTGGGATGATTGGTCCTTTGTAACACTTTTAGGGTATAATTATGTTATTATTTTTATTTGATGGACTAATTGATGTTTAAAAATACTTGAAGTAATAAGAAACTTGTAATAGTTGAGGTAGTTATCGGGATTTGTTATTGCTCATTAAAGCTTATTGTTAACTAGCGTAGTTCTCTTTTTAGTTATTTAGTCAAATGGTGTCATCTTTGGGAAAGATGAGACTTGTTATACAAAATAAGCAAGATTTGGATAAGTTTTGATATAATTATATAGAGTAGATTTTGAGCTTATTTGTCATGATCCAAGACTACCACCTAGTCTTAACACAGTGCTTGGATTCAGAAGTGACCCCAATCTAACCCATGGACTAGCAAGACACTAAGAATACTAAACAAAAGTGATAAAACACTATGCGGAAGCTGAACAAAATGATGAAATAATAATAAAATATAGTAACTATATCTGAGATTGAAACCACAAAGTTGAACATCTAACAATATGTCTAAAAGCCTAAACTAAGATGAGTTGCTGGGACAAATCCCCCATATAACTCTAACTATTTGAAACTAAACTAAAATAAAATGAAATACTAATAATGGTCCTTGAATGATGAGGACTCACCAATATACTACTTTTTATGTAGTAGGAGATCATACTAATCGCGATCCAAATATTTAGCATCAGAACCTATATTATGAGATAATATAGCATAAAATAAAGTATGCAACCATTATTTTCAATGTACTAAATATCTAAGATAAGAAATAATTGATTTCAATTAGATATGTTGCATGTAATGTGGTAAACAATGCAAGGCCAAGTAACAAACTGAACATAATGTCATGCAAGTATCTGAATCTAAACTTTGGGTTGTGGTCAGTGGAACAACTAATAATTAAAATACCCCAATCTAATCTAATGAGGGTTGAATTTGTAACTCCAGATGGAAGGGTATTTAGTATATTGTGTGTGTAGGAATACTAACTGACGTGGATCCACTAAACTAATGTCTGAAAGGACTAGGGTATGAAGACTAGTATGAGGGGTGACCCTCAGAACCTATGGTGATTTTGTAGTTCTGGGATTAGGGACTTCAACTAAAGGTCTCAGCCTAATTGACAGGTGCGCCTCCATTCCTGTATCTGCTCTGTGGTAAATATTACTCAAAACTTAATGACACTAACAACTGCAATGATCAATGCTAATAATAATAACAACTATTATGGTTGTTATGTAATCTGAGTGAATTTAAGAAATTTAATAACTAAAGTACAAAAATTAGGATTTTACAATATAATTAGATTTTATGATCATGAATGTGTAATGGCATTAAATTTCATAGTACATCATGGTTAAGAACTCAATAATATGAAGGGGCTAAGATATCAAGGAATTTGACATCCAGGAACCCTAAATTATGAAAAAAAAAAATTAAAGAATTGGATTAACATTAGGACTTAAAAGGTGAAAGGAGACCCATTGATGAAATCCCATATACCTAAAGATTAGTACCCTAAATAATTCTTTGAAATTTGAAGTTGAAGAAAATGAACCCTAACTCTGCCTTGGGGAAAGAATTAGCCTCTTTTCTATGTTTAAACTTAGTGTTGGATGTTTTTCAGAGTAATGATGACTTACAGTAGTATTAAATTTAATAATCAAACTTGAAATAACTAGTTTTGATACGAAAACAATGTGAAAATAATGATGTGCCCCTTTTAAATTCATAACTAAAAGCTGCTAGATGAGACTTAGGGGAGATTCACAGAATCGTGGGACCAACCTACAATTATAGCTAGTGGTCATGGTTAGGAGATGGATGATAGCTCTCAGAACATGATCAGATGAGTCATGGTATAATAACTATGATCATACCTTGGTTTATTAGCTAAAAGTTTATGTTGAATCATTTTTTGGACTCATAATCATTCCTAAGAATATGGTTTTAGAGAACAGTTGTGGTTCTCTCTCGTGGTTTGAAGGTATACTTGTCAACTTTCAAATATTTATTGTTATTTAGATTTGATGAGGCAATTGTATTGTCATTCAATCTAACCAGGGTTGTGGTTTGGCTCATGACATCTCGCTGTAGGATAGTGCTATACTTCAAAGGCCATAACTTTTCACTCTGATATTAGATTAAGGCAAAACTTGATTTGCGTGGGAAAGAAAATTCAACTATCTATCCTTTGGTTAGTCTTGAGCACAAACATGCTTCAGAATTTTGAAGTTATTCCTGTTTGAAGTTGACTATTTAAAGATATTTCTCAAGAAATCGATTGGTATGGAATGTTTTGGCTTGGTTACAAGATATGAGTAACTTGTGGCCTTAGTACATTTCTAAATCCATTACCATAATATTACAGGATGATGTTTAATCCTACGTATACTTGAAGCATAGTTCTAGTCATACTTGAATTTTTTGGTGTTACAATATCTCTGTCATGACCTGATTTACGAGTCTTGATGGCACCTACTAAATTTCAACAGTAGGTAAGACAAACACTAACCCGGAGCTAACGCAATGGGTTAATTTGGTTGAAAATGCACAACATAGGTAAATTTATAGAACACAATATATAAATAAGAAAAGTGTTTTTCATAGATTAAAATAACCAATACAAGATACCATCCCACGACCTGGTAGAGCCAGTATAAGAGTGTCTAATTATAATACAACTCAAATATCTAGGAGAGTTAATAATATTTGTTTTGATAACAAAAGACTGAATATAAGAGATAGAGAAAAATGGGAAACTTGAACTCCAAGATCTCACCATATCTCTCAAAATATCAACACAACATGATCAATGATCAACGGCGACATCTAATACTCAAATCTATACCAAAAAGGAATAGAAGTATAGTATAAGTACTAAATCAATGGAAACACAGTAGCCAACATCAGTCGAATGAGTTAAATTATGATATAAGTATGTTAAAACGCAATATAGTATAACTAAGTCAAGGTACATAAATGAAACTGAATCATCTCCAACGTTATTGTACATAATGAGTAAATAAAGCGAAATGATAACATAACGTAACATAGCATCACACGAGCAATCACAAACTACAAAATTGTATCTTACATGCCAATTGGTACAGAAAAGTAAATAACTCATCATACACTCCCATACTCCTAGAGAACACACTCAATGATAAAACTAAGCAATCAACCAATGTTATAACTAACCTTCTACGTCATTTAACCATCATTCCATAATTTAACAACATTTCACATTGTATCCACTATTCATAATGCCACCACCATTTAACAACTATTCACCACCGTTAATGTCCATTTATTTGGAAACCATTAGTTATCAACTAGTTATTTTACTATTAGAGTCCATTTATGACATGCCACATTATAACTATTTGCTCATTTTCAAACTTAGCCAAATTACTACATTCAATCACACAACTCGAAATAATTAATCATTAGAAGTATATCATCATATCATAATATGTATATCAAGACCTAAACCAGTAAATATAATCAATAGCCTAACTCAAATCGATAAATAATTAATATGCAAACACGAACCGCTAAATATAATGAATATCCAGACTCGAACTGGTAAATATAATCAATGGTGTCATAATCATCCTCCAGACTAAAATTGAGTATGTAATCAATAGTATAATAATGTTTTGGACTCAAACTGGGTATGTAATTAATAATGTAATCATCTTTCAAACTCGAACCTGGTATATATCAACACTATGAATAGCATTATCAATAACATAAAAAATAAAATAAGCAATAGGATTTAACCCTCACAATAACCAACATAACCATATAGTATCAAGATTTCTCAATATTTCCTCAATAGACATTTCCAAGAGTATAATAAGCGTAAAGGTTTACAAAACTAAGATGTGGCATAGCCAAAAGTTGGAAAAAAGTCCACTTATTATCCTTATGTTCCATTTTAGGCCAGTTTCTACCCGAACTAGGCTTAAGATATATAATATCCACTTATAGATGTTAAACAAGCCACAATTAGTCCTATGGTAGAGGTTCTTGTCAAACACATGAGCTAAGTACATAGAAAAGTAAGGCAACCTTCATTAGTGTAAGTAAATAAGGGAAAACCTACCCTAATAATAAGTGACTAGAGCATTTTTGATTAATCTTTGAGTAATGTAAGACATTCTTATGCTAAACATGAGTAATGAAGTCCAATTTACCTGCAGCATAAGGAAACAAGCTAAGTGTTAAACTTTAAGGTTTCTAAATTACCTAAATGGCCAACTTAACCCAGGTCATGAATTTCATCAATGAAACACCTAAAACCTATCCCAACACTAACACAATATAATAAGAATACTATGAAATAGCTCAATATAAGAAGGGATAAACCTAGCCTACCATAAAGCCAAAGAAAGCTCAACGAAATGCTAACTTACCACTTTTACTTTTGGATAAACCTCCTCAAGATGACAAGCTACGATAAACACATTTTACTCATCAATAAAACAATAACAATACCCATATTGAACCACTGTACTTTGGGCACAAATATCACACAAAAATCTTATGTAGTTTCCACTTAAGAAAATTGTATTTCAAACCCAACCCAACATAATAATAACCTCAAGGAATCACTACTATCATTAATGGATGGAAACCAAGATAAATTAGGGCTAAAATCAATCCCTAAAATTTTTGAGAAATAAATTTAGAAATTCCACCAATAAAAAGGTGAATTCTTACCTCAAATCGGAATATAATCACGAAAATAAATGTTACTCAATCCCCCAAGTAACCCTCAATTCCTAAATTTGAGATATCATACTATTTAGGATTTTTGCACTTAAGTTGTGGATGAAAATAACTGAATTCACGACTTTGGGGTCTATTTATGCCTAAACTAGGTCCTCGAGTCACGCTACACTACCCAAGACCTGTGATTGCAACTCATTGCATCAGAAGGAGATATTACAATCACAACACTCCTATCTCATGATCATAATACTTTATCTACCAAATGTACCGCTATCGAGGCCATTCACTTGCAATTGCAGTTGAACCAAATGACAGCTGAAACTTAGAAATTCTTCCAAGTTTTTGCCAAGCCTTCTAGATTTATCTGGAATCCCGTTAATGTAAATAAACTATGTAACCTCACCAAATAGACATTTCAAATTTAATAGTGCACAAGGATTTTCCATTTGAGGTTATTTCAACCAAATATGGTTCCCACTCTAATATTTCATTCTCTTAACTTTCCAACCAATATGTCAGAATAAGCTCGAGTACCTCAGGACCTAAACCAAAGGTCTACCTATCCTGAAGTCAAGATTTTAGATATGCTAGCATGGCCAAAATTTTTCATAAGAGGTTATTTTATAGATGTTTTCACTCGGTGGCCATTTAGAACTAGCAAAGAGTTAAAAATAGGGGATTGACTCTAAAAACTAAACAAACTGTCTGATAACCAAACAATCAATTCTAGCTTATCATAATGAGTTGGGGCAGGTATAGAAAAACTCTAATAGTAAAAATATTTAGAAATATGAAAAATAACCTGAAGGGTCATTACAATATCCATTACTTAAGGAACTTTCATCTGTGAAAGTTAAGGCTTATAATGTATCTAAAGTTTCAATTAGGTGGGGATACTGAGCCCACATGTCACTTTCAATCTCCCATGTGGCCTTCTCCACTGGAATGTGCCTAAACTTAACCACCACAATCTCTCTAATAGGCAGCCGCCTGACATCGCTAGCTAAAATGAGGACGGGCTAATCTACAAAGGTCAAACGCTCATCCAATTAGACTGAGTCCCATCTAAGCACACGAGAAGGTTTAGGAATGTATCACTACACCATGGAGACATGGAAAACTTAATGAGAAGTGTCAAAATATATAGGTAGAGCTAACTCATAAGCCACCTCACCAACTTCACAAGGAATCTCAAAAGGTCTAATACATTTAGGGTTGAGCTTGCCCTTCCTCCCAAACCTCATCACAAAAATTCATAGGTGATATATAGATGAATATATAATCATCAACTCCAAAACTCAATAAATAAAACCTACGGTCTGTAAAGGCCTTCTATCAACTCTGAGCCCCTCTCAACTTATCTTGAATCACTATGATTCTATACAGCAACTCCAAAAGAATATTAGTGTTATAAATCCTTACCTTGGAAGTATAAAACCATCCAATCGATGAACAATATCTCCTACCATACAAAGCCTCAAAAGGCACCATATCAATACTCTAATGATAACATTTATTATAAAAAAACTCTATAAAGGCTAAGTACTGCTCCTACAGGCCTTCAAAATCTATAACACAGGCTCAAAGTATATCTCCAAGCACTAAAATAATCCTCTCAAACTGGCTATCTATTTGTGGATGAAAAGTTGTATTAAGATCTACCTGAGTACCCAAATCCTCCTGAAAAAATCTCTAAAACCTCAAAGTCAACACAAAACCATGATTTAAAATATTGAAAATATGCACCCCATGCAAATGAAATATCTCCCGAACATAGACATGGGCTAATTTTTCAGCACTAAAGGACATCAGATTAGGAATAAAGTGCACTGACTTAGTCAAATGATCTACAATGAACCAAATAGCATTAAAACCATGGTAAGTGTGAGGAAAACCATTAACAAAATCCATAGTAATCTACTCTTATTTCCACTTAAGAATGGGCAATCTCTAAAACAAATCACCTAGTCACTGATGCTCAGCTTTTACCTACTGAAAAAATAGCCAATGAGCTATAAAGTCTGCTAAATCTCTCTTTATACCACTCCACCAATAATGTTGTCTCAAATATATATATATATATTTTGGCCATGCTAGTATGAAAGAAATATCTAGAGCTGTGAGCCTCATACAAAATCAACTGAATTAAGTCATTAATCTTTTGAATATAAATGCGGCCATCAAATCTCAAAATACTCTCAGAATCTATGGTGTTCCTCTCAGACTCACCACTCAGCACCTGAGTATGAAGGAAGCTAATCTTAATATCCCAAACTGACAATCTCAAATTTGCTCAAATAATGAATACCTTGCCTTGACACTAGCAAGAATCCTCTAAGGTTTTGAAATATTAAGGCAAACCATCAAGTTGGCTAAGGAATGAATGTCAACTGCCAAAGGCCTTTAAGTAACTAAAATACCTGCCAAGCTACCCATACTTACTGCCTTTTAACTCAAGGCATCCACTACCATATTTGCCTTGCCTGGATGATGCAAGATTGAAATATCATAATCCTTTAGTAACTCATCCATTTATGATGTCTATTATTAAGCTCTTTTTGGGTTATAAAATTCTAAAGACTACAATGATTGGTGAAGATCTCCCAATGCATATCTGATCAGTGATAAGTTTACCACTAATTTGCATCCAAAATTCATACATACTACTATGATTTGAAGGTCTGAATAAGAAAAATTTACTAGTTGAATGCACAAATTTCTACATTTTATAGGAATATACGTAATGAGAAATAAAGATGTGGATTTAGCTAAAAAGGAATAAAAAAGAGAAAAAAAGTACAAGCTAGAAGACCCTGCATATAATCAGACTCATTTATCGCAATTGTGGTATGAGGGCCGCAATTGTAGCCAGTCAACTTTGGTTGGCAACCGTGATATCAAGGATCTAAAGGCATTCGTGGTAGGTGCGATCACAGACAAGTTTCATGGATGACGTCTAGGCGGGTTAATGCCTAGGGGCAATTCTATCATTTTGCCCAGCAGACCCCAAATCCCTTATAATGCTAAAACACTTTCCTATTTGGGATCTTACACTTAGAACAATTGAGTTTTGGAGAATTTCTAATCCTACTAATTAGGAAAACATTTGTGTTTGGATTTTCCAATTTTGAGTTTTATAAAATTGTAGTTGGATTGGAGAATCTTCTATTTTTCCATACATAGATAAGCATTGTTTTCTTGGGATTATGTTGAACTAAGGAGCAATTATGTGTGGGTTGTGATTTAGTTGTGTAAATTCTATTTGTTGGTGATATTTAACTATTGCTTGTTTGAATTAGTTGGGGTTTGTGGGTGAAAGCCCCAAATGCCCAAAATGGATTTGAGAGTGAAATCCCCATGTTCTTAAAATCTCACATCATCATTGAAAGTGGGATGTGAGTGAAATTTTAGAACCCATATCATCCTTGAATGAGGGATATGGGTGACAAAAAAAAAGTGGAAAATTATGGATGTAGTTTGCCATCTTTTTTCTACCTTAGAAATAAGAGTGAGTAAAGAGTTTTCTAGGTCTTGGGTATCATTCTTGAAAGGGATGTCCAATTGAAAAATTAGGTGGCTTTAATTGACACACTCGTTAGGTACTCGAAAGGGTCAGTGAGTGATATTAATGAGGCTTAGTTGAAAAAATAGCCTCAAGGAACTTCAAGCTTGCCTACCATAAATGACTAGAATTTAAACCAAATCATCACAATCCCATGATTATCTTGACTGTAGGTTGTGATACACCCTAGGTTTTGGAACCTTAGAAAATTTCCTAGATTTATGGTTTCTGGTCAAGATACGACTAGGGGGTATAGGTCATATTTTGTGATATGGTTTGTAAGGTTTGGTCGTACACTAACCAACGTTGGTTGGTAGGTTGGATTGGTTTTAGGAATTGGTATGACTTAGATGGTATAATTTATATGAATGGATATGGGTCGTAAGGTTTGTGTTTTTCCATCACTTAATTAGTGACTTAGCTACAGAACTTGGATTTGAGTATGAGTAGCTCACCATGAGCCATAAGATAGGGTATGAGCCATACTATTGACTCGTATGGTAGGTAGTGATCAAACTTTCTTTGGTGTATTCTACCAGGGATAAAATTTTAGCGATATTAATTGTATGGTTAGGGTTCAACTTGGTTTTGGTAAGTCATATATTGGAAAGTGTTGGGTCCAATGGGGGGACTTAGGTATGAGTTGTACATACCACTCATATTGGAGGGTATGACTGGTATGGGTGAGTCGTACCATTTTATGGGACTTTTAATTGGTTTAAGTTGGGGGCAATCTAGACATTTCCCCTCTTAACCTCTTAAGGTCCCACGACTTATATCAAACTTGGGAGGTTGTTTACCCTATTAGTCTAATCTTAAATACTCAGAAACACTCTTTAATTCTATCTAAGGCACACTCTCTAATACTCTCTAAGGCTCTTGGGCAAAGAAAGTCTAGGGTTTCATCTAGAGGATCAATTTGAGACTTGTACGAGTGATTTCTCTCCATAATCTTCGAAATTTAAGGCATGTACTCCTCCCTCATTGTTAGTTCAAACTAAGGGCATGTTTTATACAATGTTTTCATGGCATGATTATTGTATGGTTTTGGGCTTTTAAAATATATTTTGGGGTTTTTGTATTAAATTTTTGGTCATGGATTTCCCTTATTTTAATTATGTTTTTATATGGTTTAATGGTGGTTTGGACAATTGGATACATGGGAATGGTTAATTGGTAAATTAGAATAGGCTTTGGAAATACTATGCCCCCAACATATTTGATAAAATGCCTATGATAATACTTTTACTATATTATGGAACTTTTAATGGAACTATTGCATGATATGGTTTGGTAATGGAAACCTGAATGGCATAAATAAGTTAGAATAGTTAAATGGAACGGTTTGATTATCATTGTTGTGGTTAATTAAACTTCCTTATTGGGCACATGGGTTCCCAAAAGATAATAAAATTTGAGACACTTGTGGTGTAAATGGGATTCCCCCAAGCTAACTTGATAATGTAATGTATGGGTACATAGGAATCCCTTTACAGAAAAAATTTGGCTAAGGACATTGTTTCTAATATGTAGTTGGTATGACAATAACACTATTTATAGCCTTTATTAATAATAATGAAATAATGATTTAGTTGGTTGGAAATAGTTTTAATTGGGCAATAATTTTGTGGTATAATAGCTAATTGTGAAGGTGTGAGTCCAATGGATGGACACTGTAAAGTCATGTTTGTTGATATACGGGTTGGTCATAGCGACCATATATGATACTATGAGGTACATGAGAATCCTATAAGTACACTATACATATGTAACATGGAGATCAAAGGGTACTTAGGAATTCCTTAATCTTATGGTATCTATGATTCATGCGGCTACATGGATTCGGGCTCATTCAGAGGGTTACACTGGATCCATATAGCCCGTGGGTGGTTTTTGGACTATTAAGCCACACATACTCACGTTAATAGTTTTAAATGCATGCTAAACTCAGCTCCCTTTCCTGACATAGTAATATGTATATATATTTATATATATATGTATAGTTTGTATGCATATAGTTGGTTTTCTTGGTTTTACTTGATGGCATTAACTTATCCTTACCCTGAGTTCATGCTAGCATTCTTTCAATAATCTATCTTATAATGACGGTATCCCTACGCATTGCAAAAACCGACCATTATACTACTCCTACTTTGTGATCTGATTCTAGATCATCTATTAGATTAAAGTGGTGAGCTTCCATATTCCGAAAGGATCCATTTAATATCATGTATATCTTAACATACTTTGGTTATTTTATGGATATTGGTTTTCTCCATTACTGAGGAAATGTCCTAATTGGATATTGTTTTTCTTTTAGTTATAGTCTTTGTGGAACTATTATGGGTTGGAATCAGCGGGATCGATATTGGTTCCTTCCTTAGTATTAGCATTGGTATTAGGGTTGATACTTTGGACTGAATTTATCATTGTTCCATCCTCTTTTATTTTGGATTATATAATAATATTGGAACTCATATGGTTATGGTTTTGGATTATAGTTTGGTTTGGTATTGGTTATTTATTGGGTATCGGATGGTTTGGCTCCTTTGGGTCGGTCATGGTTATACACCTATCCCATAGCCTTTGATTTCACAATAATTCTATCTTGTTATATGTTCAGAATTCATTTGACTCAGGGTATGTGTTTAGAGATTAGGTTGGGTAATGGGAGTGGTCCCCAATCCTGATTAGACTTGGGATGATCATTACGACAAGGACTAGGTTCAGGGCATGTCAAGTTGGTATTAGAGCTTTAGGTTCATGGTCAATTAGGAGTCCACAAAGCAGTGTCGAGTAGAGTCTATTTTAAGGGTATGTAGCGCGCCACACTCACAATAGAGAGGTTACAAGGCATTTAGGAATGTTTCACTTTCTTGGTATTCTATTTTCAAGCTTCGAGTCTAAGTACTAGACACTTCTCTAATTTTTATTTATTCTCTTTTCAGATCATGCCTCGATGATCTCAGACATAAGAAAACTCTTCTTTCCCAATTGGGTACAATGTTGGTGGGACATGCACTTCTCATGGGTTCCAACTTTGTCTAGGCATCCCATCTCTAATATTTCTAGAGTTCCATTAGTTTCTACTAGTCATCCTATGGATGAGGTGACAAAGGCAGAATTTCATCAATTGATTCATGTTATTTCTTAGTTGGTTGTTGCTCTAGCTGAGCAGAATGTATTTTGTGTTTTGTTTGTTGAGACCACAAGGGTTTACTAGTTTATGAAGATGAATCATCCTACTTTTTCTAGCATGAATGTGGAGGAGGATACTTAGGGTTTTTTTGTATAAAATGGAGAAATTTTTTTGTGTAATATAGGCCACGAACGTGGAAGGTGTGAATTTTATTACTTACCGACTTAAGGAAATGGTGTACCAATGGTACGAGGAGTAGGATAGGGTAAGAGGTGATGATGAGGAGTCTTTATTATGGGAGACTTTATCTAATGCTTTTCTAAATCGCTTCTTTCCTTAGGAGTTGAGAAAAGTGAAGGTAATGGAATTTGTCAATCTAAGACAAGGGAAAATTGTTGGTCAATGAATATGCGTTGAAGTTCTATCAACTATCAAAGTATGCTCCGAAATTAGTGTCTGATATGAGGGCATGGATGAGAAAGTTCATATCTGGACTGTCTCAGGATTTTATCCTTGAAAGCAAGATTTCATTGCCAATCAAGGATATGGACATCTCTAGGTTAGTAGTTCATATACAGTAGGTGAAAGAGGAAATGTGGAAGCAGGCTAATTTCAGGAATAGGCAGAGCAAGAAGTTTAGGTCATTTGAATAGGGTGGTGATCAACAAAAAGATGGTCCAAATGGAGGTAAGTTGACAAAGATAAAGTGGGGGAGCTTTGATTTCTTTTCTTTAGCTAGTGCTCCTTACTCAAAATAACTAGGTGATAGACGTTAGCAGTATGTTAATAATTTTAAAGCACAGAGTGCCTAATCTTAAGAAAGTGGGGCTCAATTGACCTCATCATGACATCCTTGTCAGTTTTGTGGTAATTTCTTTGGGACTTATATGATGAGGGGAGGGACAGGTGGTTTAAATATGGTCAGCTAGGCCATATGCTCAAAAAGTATCTTATTGGTAAGGGTGCTTCACGAGTGAGCAAGGCTCTGGTTGCTTCATATTCTGCTTTCTCACCAAAAGATATTTCTTTTGCATTTGTTTCTACTTCAGGTACCAGTGTTGGTTGGAATAGGTTATACACTCTTACTACTCAACAAGAATCTGAGGCATCACCTAATATCAAAACTGGTACATTACAACTCTTTTCTCATGATGGATATTATTTGCTTGATCTGGGGTCTATAGTCTCATATATGACTCCATTTGTGGCTGTGTATTTTGGTTTTGATCCCGAGGTTATTATGGATTTTTTTTCTAGTTTTACCCTAGTAGGTGAATATGTGGTTTCTAAGAGTATCTACAAGGGGTGTGTGGTATCTTTTGGTAGTAGGAAGACTTTGATAGATTTGTTTCAACTGGATATGGTGGATATTGATGTTATTCAAAGGATGGATTGGTAACACTCTTGTTACATACCTTTAGATTATCAGGCCCATAAGGTTGTCTTTAGGTTACCAGGTGAATCGATTATTGAGTAGGGGGATGGTTCCCTAGCTCCTAGAGGCAGATTTTTTTCTTAAAGCTCAAAAATTAATCTCCCAAGGGTGTCTCTATCATCTGGTCTGGATTCAAAATTGAAAGTTCCTTCTTTATATTCAATTTAGGAGGTAAATATGTTTCTTGAGGTCTTTCCTGATAATCTTGCTAGTGTTTCTATGGATAAAGAGATTGATTTTCTTATTTATTTGGTTTTGGACACTTATCCAATATATATTCCTCCTTATATACTGGCTTCAACTAAGTTGAGAGAGTTGGAGGAGAAACTTAAGGATCTCTTGGATAAAGGACTCATCTATCCTAGTGTATCCTCGTAGGGTGTAACACTATTATTTGTGTAAAAAAATGATGGTTCTCTTTGGATATACATTAACTATCAGTAGTTGAATAAGGTGATGGTTAAGAACAAATATCATCTTCTAATTATAGATGACATGTTTGATCAGTTTCAAGGTGCCAAGTTCTTTTCTAAGCTAGATATTCAGTTTGGGTATAATGAGCTTAAGATCAGGGAGACTGATAACCCTAATATAGCTTCTCCTACTTGGTATGACACTTTGATTTCTTTGTTAAGTTATTTGGTGTGACTAAGGATCCGACAGCATTTATGGTTTTGATGAACGGGGTTTTTTGGAAGTTTCTAGATCTTTTATTATTGTGTACATTGATGACTTTTAGGTGTATTCCAAAAGTGAGGTGGATCATGCTAATCACTTCCGAATGGTGTAGTAGACCTTCAAAGAGTAGCAGTTGTATACCAGATTCTCCAAGTGTGAGTTTAAGTTGAATGCTGTGACATTTCTTGGTCATATTATTTCTAGTGAGGGGATCATGTTGGATCCACAAAAGGTGGTTGTGAATATAAGGTGGACTAGACTAATGACTCCAACCAACGTTTAGAGCTTCTTGGGTTTGGATGGGTATTATAGGTGGTTCATAGAAAGTTTCCCGATGATAGCTGCCCCATAGTCTAAGTTGACTCAAAAAACGGTGAATTTTTCTTTGTTAGATGCCTGTGATGGGAGTTTTGGGAAGCTGAATGATAAGATATCTTTGGCTATAATTTTGACATTGCCTGAAGGTAATGAGGGGTTTATGGTTTATTGTGATGCATCCCGAGTGGAACTTGGTTGCACTTTGATGCAACATGGAAAGGTGATTGCCTATGATTCCAAGCAGTTGGAGGTTCATGAGTATAATTATCCTACTTATGATTTGGAGCTTTTTGCAGTGGTTTTTGCTTAAAAAATCTAGTGGTATTATTTATATGGAGTGCATGTGGACATCTTTTTTGATAATAAGTGTCTACAATATTTTCACTTTGAAGGAGCTAAATCTCAGGTAGTAGAGATAGTTAGAGCTTTTTAAGAACTATGATATGAGTCCTCACTACCACCTAGGTAAAGCTAATATGGTTGCTGATGCTGTTAGAAGGTTGTCTATGGGGAGTTTAGATCATGTTGATAAGGAGAAGCGGGAATTGGTGAAGGGTATTCACCAATTAGCTAATCTTGGAGTTTATATCTTAGATTCAAATAATGGTGGTGTGATGGTAAAGGAAGTGGTTTAGTTATCTCTTGGTGGAGAGATTAAAGAAAAATAAATGCTTGATCCCATCTTAATGAAAATCAAAAGTGAGATTGGTGGGAAAAGGGTGATGGTGTTCGAGATAAGTGGTGATGGTACCTTTAGGTACCAAGGGAGTCTATGTATTCCTGACGTTGATGGTTTGTGACAAAGGATTTTAGCTAAGGCGAATGAATCATGCTATGTTGCTCATCCTGAATCAATAAAAATATATCATGATCTTAAGGAGATATATTAGTGAAGGGTTATGAAAAGGGATGTGGTTGATTTTGTGGCCAAATATATTGTGTGCCAACAAGTTAAAGTTGAGCACATAAGGCCGGGAGGGTTGTATCAGGAAATTGAGTTTCCTAAATGGAAATGAAAGGTAATCAGAATGTATTTCATTACTAGTCTTGCTTGGTCTTGGAATCAATTTGATTTGATTTGGATCATCATGGATAGGATGAAAAAGTCTGCTCACTTCTTGCCGGTGCAAACCAATGAATCTGCTGAGCACTATGCGAGGTTGTATCTTCATGAGATTATAAAGCTACATTGGGTACCTATTTTGATTATTTTTTATTTAGGTATGTAGTTTTCATCTCACTTCTGGCGGTTTTTTCAGAAAGGATTGGGTAATAAGTCTGAGTACTGCTTTGCATCCATAGACGGATGGGCAAGAATAAAGGACAATTCAGATATTGGAGGACATGCTTCGTGCATTTATGATTTTTAATGCTGGTAATTGGATTGAGCATCTGCATTTGGTAGTGTTTTCTTAAAATAATAGCCATTATTCTCTTATTGGGATGTCCCTTTTGATGTATTGCATGGTAGGAGATGTATATTTTGGATCGGCTGGTTTGATCTTTGTGAGGCAGATATGTTTGGTCCATATTTGATTTATCAGGCTATAGAAAAGGTAAAGGTTATTTTAAATAGGTTTAAGGCTATCCAAAGTCTCCAAATATCCTATGCGAATGTAAGGCATAGATATTTAGAGTTTGAGGTTGGGGATAAGGTGTTCCTAAAGGTATATCCCATGAAGGGAGCAATGTGGTTTGATTAAAAAATAAATCTCAATCCCTGGTATGTTGGTGATTATTCAATTTGTCGAGGGTTGTTAATGTGGCATATGAATTGGAGTTGCCTTCTAGTTTAAACTCCTTCATCTGGTATTTCATATCTCTATGTTGAGAAAATGTCTTGGTGATCCTTTTTCGGTGGTTCCTTTTAATGATTGGATATCTGAGGTTCTCTGTCTTATTTAGAGGTCCCGATTAAGATATTGGATTGGTAGGTTTATCAATTATGGACCAAAGATGTGGCCTCAGGTAAGGTTTTATGGCATAACTATAAGGTGGATGAGGCTACATAGGAAGTGAAAGAAGACATGTAGTTCAAATATTCGTATTTGTTTCCTGCTCCAGATATTCGTGCGGATGGTATGTGTTCTTGATCACATTTTTATTTTCTAACTTAGTTAAGGGTCAGAATACATCCTTGCATCTTTGTTTTCTAACTTGGTTAAAGGTTGGATTGATATTTGATAATACAAATGATTCGTGCTTGTGTTTTACTTAACTTGTCTATCATTTGAGGATGAATGATCCTAGTGGTGGAGACTGAAACATCCTGTGTTTTGGAACCTTAGAAAATTTCTTAGATTTCTAGTTTTAGGTTAAGATATGACTACGGGGTATAGGTCGAATGCTGGGGTATGGTAGGTAAGATTTGGTCGTACACTAACGTTGGTTGGTAGGTTAGATTGGTTTCTGAAATAGGTACGACCTGGAAGGTATGAGATGTATCGTTGGATACGGGTTGTAAGGTTTGGGACTTTCCTTCGCTTAATCTAATACTTAGTAACTTAACTTTGATCTGTGTACGAGTGGGTCACCATGAGCCATAATATAAGGTACGAGTAGTACCATTGACTCATATGGCAGGCAGTCTTCAAACATCCTTTGATAATATTTTGCCTGGGATACGGTTTGGGGGTACTAATCGTATGGTTTGTGTATGACTTAGTTTAGGTAATTCATAGTTGGACATTATTGGATCTAAGAGGGGAGCCTTGGGTACGAGTGGTGGGTACAACACGTATGGAAGTTACGACTGGCATGGGTAAGTTGTACTATCTGATGGTACTTTTAAGTAGTTTAAGTTAGGGCAATCTGGACATTTCCATAAATAACCCCGTAAGGCCCCATGACTTATATCACACTTGGGATGTTACTTACCCTATTATTCTAATCTTAAACACTTAGAAACACTCTTTAATTCTCTCTAAGGTTCTTAGGTAAAGAAGGGCTAGGGTTTCAACTAGAGGATCAATTTGGAATTTGAATGATTGATTTCTGTCCATTATCTTCAAAATCTAAGGCATGTACTCCTCCCTCATTGTTAATTTCAACTAAGAGCATGTTTTATACCATGTTTTCACGGCATGATTATTGTATAGTTTTGGGTTTTTCAAATATATGTTGGTGTTTTGGCACTAAATGTTTTGTTATGGATTTCCCATGATTTAATTATATTTTTATACGATTTACTAGTGGTTTGTACAATTGGTTACATTGGAATGGTTAATTGGTAAATTAGAATTGGCTTTGGAAAAACTATGGCCCCAACATGTTTGATAAAATACCTATGATAGTACTTTTACTATATTATGGTACTTTTAATGGAACTATTACATGGTATTTTTTGGCAATGGAACCTAAATGGTATAAATGGTATAAATGGTTTGGAATGGTTTAGTTGTCATGGTTATAGTTAATTAAACTTCCCTATGGAATAAATGGGATTCCCCCAAGCTAATATAATAATGAGATAGTTGTGGGGTAAATGGTATTCCCCCAAGTTAACCTGATAATTTAATCTATGGGTACATGGGAATCCCTTTACATAAAAAGGTTGGCTAAGGACATTACTTGCAAGCTATAGTCGGTATAACGATACCACAACTTATAACTTTGGTTAATAATAATCGAATAATGGTTTGGTTGGTTAGAAATGGTTTTAATTGCGCAACAATGGCGGGGTGGATAACTAACTGTGAAGGTTTGAGACTAACAGACGGACACTGGAAACTCATATTTACTGACATAAAAGTTGGTTATAGCAACCATATATGATATTGTGAAGTACATGGGAATCCTGTAAGTATAGTGTACATACATATCATGGAGAGCGAAGAGTACTTGGGAATCCCCTACTCTAATGGTATCTCTGGTTCATGTGGCTACACTAGATCCATATAGCTGGTGGGTGAGTTAGGATGGTTAAGCTACACATACCCAAGTTAATGGTTTAAAGGAATGCTAAACCCAGCTCTCTTTCCCGTCATGCTGTTATATATATATATATCTATGTATAGTTTGTATACATATGGTTGATTTACTTGGTTCTACTGGATGGTGTTATTTTTATCCTTACCCTGATTTCATCCTAGCATTCACCTACTAACCCGTCTTATGGTAGCTGTATCTCCACGTGATGCTGGAACCAGCCATTCTTGTCCTTTTGCTTAGTGATCGATTTCGGGATCGGCTATTGGATTGAAGTGGTGAGCTTTCATATTTCGGAAGGCTCCATTTCATTTTATGGATATCTTTACATACTTTAGCTATTTTATGGATATTGTTTTTTGATATGGTTTGAGGCATGTTACCAACTGGATATTGTTTTTCTTTTGGTTACAAGCTTTGTGGAACTACTATGGGTGTGAATGAGTTGGATCGGTATTGATGTCTGCATTAGTATTGGTATTGGTAATGGGGATGATACCTTTGGACTAATTTATTATTGTTCCATCTTCATTTATTTTGAATTTTATAATTTTATTGGAACTCATATGGTTATGGTTTTGGATAATGGTTTGGTTTGATATTTGTTATTGGTTGGGCATCGGACAATTGGGCTCCTTTTGGTCAGTCTTGATCATAGACCTATCTAAGATCTCTTGATTACACCATAACACTATCTTGTTATATTTTTGAAATTCATCCGACTCAGGGTATGCATTTAGAGGTTGGGTTGGGTAACGGGAGTGGTCCGCAGTCCTTGTTGGACTTGGGATGCTCATTACGACAATGCCCTGGTTCGGGTCGTGCCAAGTAGACTTAATCCCAAGATCCTTCCCATATTGAATTTTAAATCACAATTCTTGCCTATTGATTGTTAGCTATCATAGACTTTGATCAATCCACGTTCCAAAGCAACCAACCGCTCCCCCCCATTTTAAATTATGTATTTTACTTTATTTACACTACTAGTATCATTTTAGTAACTATTAACACCCATAGGACTAGAAGAGTAATTCCAATCCTTGAGGATTCAACTTCAACATATGTTTAGCTATTGACAATGATCGTTCTGTACCAAATATGATAGTACAGGTGAGTGTTATCAAAATAGCACCTTTGTTCGGGAGTGAAATTTAGTTTTCTTTTTTTCGGTATTGAGTGTTACTTTGGGTATTCCTGTAGTGATATGTATTTATTTTGGTTGTTGTTTTTGTTTCCTTTTATTTAATCTCCTTAGTGTTCGTGGAACTATAAGTGACTCTTGATGCAAGTAATATTGGGTCTTTTGACGATCCACTTGATGACAAGGAGCAACTCAATGACATTGGGAGTACAAGTTCAATCCATATCCCACTACTCATAGGAACAAGGCATTCCATGTTACAAGTGTCATGTTGCACATGCTACAAATGAAGGGATTTTCTTGGGGGCTACCTTATGTGGACCCCAACTTTCATTTGAAGAACTTTGTAGATGTGAACCCTTTGATATTGCACAGAACTCCCAAGAGTCTGTAACGTTGTGTCTCTTCCCATTTTCTCTAAGGGGAGAGGAGTTATTATGGCTTCGATCCCTTTTAGTCGGGTCAATTACCTTGTGGGATGAACTTATTGTCGCATTCCTTGACCGATATTTACCACTATCTAAGATTCTATAATTACTTGAAAAGATCATCAACTTACGTCAATTGAATAGAGAATCTCTTTATGAGGTGTTGGAAAGATTCAACGGGAAGCTCATGCAATATCCCAACCATGAGCTCCCAGAGAAGATGCTTCTCCAAATCTTCTACCGGGCCTTAGATCAACTCAACAAAACTATGGTAGACAATACGGCGGGGGGATCTCTTTTGAATTTGAATTATTATGCGGCTACAAAATTCCTTGAGGAAGTGACCAAGCAAAATCGGGGGTGGTAGACCCATGATACTGAGGTACCAAAAAGATCCACTACTACCTCCTTTGTTGATAAAAAGAAAAAGAAGAGAGTGAAGAAAGGGAGGAAAATATGAAAAAAATAATGACAGAATTGGAGCTTCTAACTAAGAATGTACTGGGTGCACCCATAAAAATGGTGAATGTCGTGTCATCCAAAGCCTATGATAATTAAGAATCCAAGAGGCTTGATTAATAGATTAAATATTTGGCTAACTATTCGGGGGTTCCCGCATGGCCTATCAAAGGCAAGTTGGGAACCAAGGTTGGATGGATCGTGATCGTGACCATGATTGAAGGGTTAAAGTCTGAGAGTATGATCGTTATGTACTCCTTGTGACTGGGCAAAGAACAAAGATGCAAACTCTGTTGACCCCGACAAATACAAAACTGAAGATGTCTTGGCCAGAATTTTGTTGAAAGTGGAGGGAACGGACAAGATGATCTGTGAATTGAAAGGAGACCTTTTGCAAATCAACAAAATAGCTGTGTCCCACTCCGCTTAAACTAAACAATTAGAAACACAAATAGGCAAATTTTTCACCCAAATCAATGCTAGACAAAAGGCAGGCCTTCCTAGTGACATCATTGTTAATATGAGTAATGATGGTCAAGTATTGGCTATTGTCTCTAGGAGTGGTAAAACACTCGGTGATCTTGTGGTTGATGTTGAAAAAGAGACCAAAGTTGAACAAGAAAAATTAACAAAAATTTTGTAAATGATTCAAAGGAGGAAGCTCCAAAGTGTCAAGAAGAGATCGAAAAATAACCGGTGTTAAATGAGAAGGTGGATGACGAGGAGGAAGACCCAAAGGTAATTGAGAATGATGAAAAGCAAATTGGCCCTATGCCTACCATGAAGGTGTCACCTCTTTTCTCTCAAAGTCTCAAAAAAGGAGGACAATATTAAATTCAACTCATTCCTTGCTAAGATTAGAAACCTCTCTATTAATATTGACACACCCCAAAATCGGTCCATGTCATATGGGCATCTCAAGTCCAACTTGGACAAGAGATCGCCTTGTTAAACCAACAAATTCATCATATAAAACTACAAGGGTCAGGTGAACTCTTACCATATACCGAGTTGCAGAAAGTAGGACTAATAGTCATAAATTAACAATATCTACATATTTCATTAATGTCAACGCACCAAAGTCCACAGTCGTTCACAATGCTTATACACAAATCTAAAGTCTATATATGTCGGGACATACCCCCGACAATAGCAAAAACCAAATCAAAGATAAGTCTATAATCATAAGCTAAAGACTATGAAATGAATGAATCACAGAGTATGGAAGCTCACCACTTCAACGTCAATCACACGAAATGCTTGAACAACTATCACTGCATACGAAGGGAAAAAGATGCTTCGGCCCCTATGTCGCGTGGGGACATAGTGTCCGGAGATGGTTAGTGGATGGAGCAGTAAGCATGTAACTCAAGGATAAGGA
The DNA here is from genome assembly GCF_002878395.1 of Capsicum annuum. Classification (NCBI taxonomy): domain Eukaryota; kingdom Viridiplantae; phylum Streptophyta; class Magnoliopsida; order Solanales; family Solanaceae; genus Capsicum; species Capsicum annuum. The sequence goes on along the minus strand of NC_061120.1, from coordinate 72,459,910 downwards.
TATAATAGCAGTATCAATTAAATCCAAGTCATTAAATCATGTTCAACCACATTTATGTACGTAATTACTTGAGTAGGTTAATATATATAACATATTCACAATGTTACAAGGAAATAAGACTTAGCAACATTCTCGATGTACTCATTCATATTCCATGCGGTGGAGAACTCTAATCCTCCACACTTATAGGCTTACCCATTTCTTATAAGGCAAGGGGATTTAACCACATATACATATTCATTAGTCGAGGGACTTTAACCACATACGCATATTCATTTGCCAAGGGACTCTAACCATGAGCCATTTAATTTGGGAAAGGGACTCTAACTTTATGCCATTTAATCTGGGCAAGGGACTCTAACCTCATGCAATTTTATTCTAACCGTAAGCCACATTCAGTAGGGGACTCTAACCCCATGCAAGGAAATTCAAGCTAGGGAATCTAACCTCTTGCGTTTTTATTAGGCAAGGGACTCTCACCTCTTGCATTTTTAACTAGGCAAGGTAATCTAACCTCAAGCCATATTTTTAGGGAAAGGACTCTAACCTCAAACTATTATAACAATCATTAGTTGACATTGGGACTTTAACCCTTTGTCCTTACCTCAACATTCATTCATTTCAACACTTAGGAGCTCTAACCAATTTAACCAACTCCACACATGACTTTCATGGTAATTTGTTATTCAGACATTTCATTACGCCAATGCCTTAATTCAATTCAATTTATGGTAATCAAGTCCCTTAAAAGACATTCATTCATCATTAGCAATCTCATGCCACCTTTTAGTTCAACACAATTCCATTTCATGTTAGGGACTTTAACCCCTTTTTAGCCCTCAAAACAACCAGGTCATAAATTAACAAATTACATGGACAACAATATCTTTACAATACCATTGTTCAACCATTCATATTCACTGGGCCATTTCCCTAGTTCAAGACATTGTCACCATGTGACTAGACATTTTGTTTAGACATTTTCACAAACACCTAATATGTATACTTTTAACAAGGCTAAATTCAAGGAAGAATTCATCATTGTTAGGGTTAATCAATACCAATTTGTTAAATCACATGAAACAAGAACCCACTTATTCAAATCATCACCAATAACTTATGTAAATACAAGTCTAAGCAAGAACGAACATTATTCATCATTAGACAACAAAATCCTTACCATTTGATTTAAAATCACCATTGGAAATTATTAATCTATGTGTGAAATTCATAGTTTTTGAGTTATTAATAAAGGGAAAGAGTTACATGCCTTATAAAAGTTGATTCAAGGATGGATTGTTGGTCTTCAAGACTCTAGAAAGTGACCCCTTAAAACCCTAGGCTTCAATCTTGTTTAAGAAGTGTAGAGAGGATTTTGGAATTTTTAGGTTTTGCAAAATGAGGGTTTAGGGGTCCACAAAACACTACATAGTAAGGGGACTTAAGGGTTTAGGGGTAGGAAATAACCATAAAACCCCTTGTCTTAAAATTTGAAAGTGGACTTCCAGGTGGGTACGACTTATTAGGTCAATCGTACCCTAGCGAATGAGTGGTAACCTAACTCATACCCAAGGATTCACCAAGGAACCCTACACTGATCATGGTACAAATAATCACCCTTGACTAGTATCCAAAGGTTAATATTGGTACCCTACACTGTACCTATATGTCGTACCAAAAATAGTTCACTCCACCTCAAGCTCAATACTAAATACGACTAGGTGGTGTATAACTCGTAACCTAATGTACAAGTATAGGGAGGCTATCTCACACCTAGGCAGTGTGTAACCCTCACCACACTTCCAAGTGTATGAGAGGGGTCCCTAAGTCATATCTAGTGGGTACAACTAGTCCCCTGATTCATACTTAGTCCAGTAGCCTCAAATAAGTAATTTTTCTAAGGGTCTAAAGTCTAGGTATTTCAATTCTCCCCCACATAAATAATTTTTCCATGAATGACGGGTATGGCAAGCATAAATAAGATGTTAACACATCAACTAACCTTTAATCGAGTTAGAACACAAGGCTCACAATAAGTATAAGAAACACACAATGATCATTATTAATAAACCATTCATTCCATCGACTATTGGACTCAAACCCATCATTTTTCAAAGACACTTAATCAATTCAAAGCTTAGGGACTTTAACACATTGTATAAGAAAGACATACTTCAAGGGAAAAGAATTAACATATACCTTAATCATGATTTTCTAGAATGTAGAACAAGTGTGGATACTTGGACTTCATGTCTTCTTCCGCCTCCTAAGTATCTTCTTTGGACTTTTGGTTCCTATATAGAACCTTCACCGAAGGTACTCTTTATGTTTGCATCCAGTGAACTTGATGATCTAAGATCCTCATCGGGACCTCCTCATAGGACAAAGAGTTCAAAATACCAACAACCTCCAAGGGAACTATCAATGAGGGATCACCCACACATTTTTGCAATATAGAGACGTGGAAAACTCAGTGAACAGAGTTTAAACTAGAAGGAAACTCCAACACATAGGAAACATTGCTAACCCTTTTAAAAATCAAGCAGGAACCAACATATCGAGTACTAAGTTTCCCCTTCTTACAAAAATGCATCACTCCCTTCATAGGAGATACTTTCAGAATACCAAATTGCCAATATTAAACTCTAAATCTCTATGTCTCATATCCGCATGGGACTTTCGGTGACTTTGAGTAGTCTTCAACCTTGCACGAATAATCTTTAATATTTCTAAGGCTTTGTGAATTAACTCGGGGCCAAGAAACTTACCTTCGCCAACTTCATACCACCCAATAGGAGAACAACATCTCCTACCATTAAAATGCCTCAAAACGTGCCATACCAATGCTTGAGTGGTATCTATTGCTGTAAGAAAACTCAATAAAAGGAAAATGATCATACCAATTACCACTATAATCAATCACATAAGCCTGCAACATATCCTTCAATGTTTGGATGGCCCTATCCACTTTTCCATCCATTTGTGGGTGGAAAGAGGCACCAAAATACACCATAGTCCCTGAATTTTTTTTGAAAGACTTTCAAAAGTGGAACAAAAATAGAGTACAACGATCTAAAGATAATAGAAACTAGAAAACTATGCAATTTCACAATCTCCACAACATACAACTTGGAATAATCCTCTGCTAAGAAACTAGTCCTCATGTGAAAGAAGTGGGCAGACTTGGTCATCTTATCTGATGTGTGAGCATATGCTAGAACATTTGAGGATTTTAACTCTAAATAATTGAAAGGTCTTGAGCAACTTCAGTTAATTTTATTTTTTTTATGTTTGATTTTGCAGTTTAAGCTAATATGATAGAGAACCAACAATAATGGAAGCAAAAATGTTAAAATTTGAAGAAATCTAAAGACAAGTGTGGATGATGACATTTGTGATAAGTCGTCAGCCTTATTATAAGCTATCAGGTTGGTAGTCATCAGTAGACAGAAAATTGGCCTATAGTGGAAGTTGTGATGACATTTTGTGATAAGCCGTCAAGGGTCTTATAAGTCGGCAGGAATGCCGTCAGCCTTAAATAGGAGATGAGTTTCAGCTGGAAGAGTTGATGAAATTTTGTGATAGGCTATCAGGATGGTGATAAGGCATCAAGGATACCGTTAGACGCAGACAGGGAATAAGAATTAGAGCAGGAATGTGACTATGTTCTTGATAAGACATCCAAATCCTGATAAGCCATCATCATCATTATCAGTCTTAGACAATAAGAGCCAAAGTGAAGAGGTCCTGATGACATCCGTGATAAGTCGTCAGACTCCTGATAAGCTATCATGGATGTCGTCATCTATTTGGAGAAAAAGCTGTAACCTTGATTTTGTTTCCATAATTAGGGTAAACTATTTAAAGCTTTGTTTTAGGGTTTTGTAGAAAACAATTCCAGACATTATTCGACACTTTGAGTTTTGACAACATACTCTGATATTTTCTCTCTCTACTCCTAGACTTTAACAACACAAATATTTCAAGAAATTATTATCAGTATTTTTAGGATTTTCCTTTGTAATCTAATCTATGATTAACTGGTTATTATTCATCTCTGAAAGTTTATCTTTCAAACCATGAATTCAATTATGTGTTTCGTTCATTGCATCATTAGTAGCTAAACTCCCTTAACCTTAATTATAGGATCTAGGGATAGGTTTTGATGAGGTGCTAAGTATTCAAGATTCAATAGGTGGTAGGAACTCTTGAAAATTCTGAAGTTTTAATTAATGTCTGTTGGTTGCAAACAGTAGACACACCTGCTTTGATTTTCTTGAGAAAGAAATCAAATATAGTAGGAAGTGAATTATCAACAGGGACTCAAAATTACTTCTTTTAATAATTAGCGCTGTAACAAGGTAGGTTAACCTGAAGTAAAATTTGGGCAGTAAATAGAAATTCCCTAATTTCGAAAGGATTAGGGAGTTAAACGCTTATGTAGGTCGAGAGACATTTAATAATAATATCGATAAAGATAGCTTGTTATCCTACCCATCGTGAGAATCTTGAACAATTTTTAGCATCTGTCATGTACCAAAAGCCCCAGTGAACATAATTCTGGTTATTTCATAAACTCTTAATTTACAAACACTGAAAGTAAAGTGACAAATAACAAGTTGTTAAACCTAAACCCCCCATTTTAGGAAACATTAAACTATCAGTGGATTAAATTGCAAACAACTTGAGTTCACACCATATTCCCTGTGGGATTCGATCCCAACCTAGTAGGGTTTTATATTGACAATGATCGCTTATGCCCATTCAAGAGTGAAATTTGAGTGTTATCAAAAAGGACACCATTGCCGGGGAATACGGTTGTAAACTGAAGATTTTATGCGCTAATTGACTGTTAGTTATGTTTCCTAGATTTATGTTTATTTATTATTTTTATTTATTTCCAAGATTTTTATAGTGTATGACAAGCATCAGAAGTTTCGGAGAACAGTTATTATCACCTAATCCGAAACCGCACCAAATAGAAAGAATGGCAGAACAACAAGAGGTTGACAAACTGGCAGCCTTAGCTAGAGCTCAGGTGAATGTCCAAAATATTGGGAAACATGAAAGACATCCAAACACTAAGGACGAAGATTAGGGGGATGAAGAGTTATTGAACCCTTGTAATCCAAGTCGTACATAACAGATAGTTGCACAAGTGCCACGTAATATTAACCGAAACCGTCTGTTCCAAAGAAGACAAGAGTACCAGTCGGTCCAGTAAGATTTGAATAATGATGATGATGGCATGGACGGGGAAGGTGCAACGGGTGCAATCATTCCTCCACCATTGGCACCAGGAGCAAAATTTAAAATTATGAGACCTATGATCCAACTCCTTAATATTAAGGGGTTGTTTGGAGGACTTTCTGGGGATGACCCCAACCTGCATCTTGTGAATTTTTTCACCATTTTCAAATCTTTTGATAAGCCAGGAGTGGGCCAAAACGCTATCGAGTTGAGGTTATTCCCGTTGTCTCTGTCTGGGGAGGAAACATTGTGGCAAAATAATCTTACGCCTGATTCCATCACCCACTGGAGGGAATTGAAAGAAGTATTCCTAGAACGATTATTTCCACCCTCAAGGAGGGTATAATTGAGAGATGAGATCAACAACTTTTCACAGATCCCTATTTCAGAAGAAGTATGCCTCAGATATACTGAATAGGATGACCAAATAGAGTCGGGCTTGGCATACCTGGAAGTCTGTGGTAGAAAGCCCCACTATTTCTGTTGGTATGTCTATTGAACAACGTTGGAGAAATGAGGTGAGGGATCAAGACATGGCTTATCTAAAGACTCAGATGGACTTGCTCACCAAGCACTTATTATCGGGGAAGACTGAGAAAGTAAAAGTTGTAACGTCTCAAGACATCAAACTTTAATCAGTTGACAATGGGACTTTAGACCCCCCTTTAATCATGTATCAATCAAATATTCAATACAAGACATAAAAACTTTAACTATTTAGCTAATCCAACACTATACCTGATCACTTGGTCCTCATAAGAGACTTCATTGCTCAACCATTTCAATAGGCCAATGCATTTATTCAATTAATCAAAAAATTCAACTCATGGTAAACAAGACCCTCACAATATATTCACATTTCATTAGTAATCTATTACACATTCTTACAAAACTTGTGTTCAACACATAATCCAAGTTCAACTTCATATTGAGGAACTTCAACCTCTTATTGGTTATTAGTTTAACAAGTTTATATTCATATATTACATGTATTACAATACCTTTTACAGCATAATCATCAATAATTTATACTCATTAGGCCATTTCTCTAGCTTATTACATCACCAACAAATTGCTAGGTAACTCAATTAGACATTTTCATAAACACTTTAAGTGTCTTTACCATAAATAAGGCTATTTTCATGGTAGATATCATCAAGATTAGGGTTACTCAAGACCATCATGTAAAAAAATATATAACTAGCACTCATTTATACAATCTACCATTAATAGCATGTATCAACACATGTATAAGCATGAATCATCATTAATCATTTTTAGGTAAGAAAACCCTTTTCATTTAATTCCAAATCACCATGTACACTTACTAATCCAATTGTGAAATACATAGGTTTAGAGTTATTTAAAGAGTGGAAGAGATACATTCCTTAAACAAGATGCCACACCAATAATCTTGATTTTTCCTTGAAAATTGATGAACACCTCAAAACCCTATCCTCCAATTTAGGAGTGTTTGAGTCTTGTAAATGAAGACTTAGGAGGATAAAATGCCTCATATAGTGAGATTTTTTAGGGTTCTATATAAATAAAATAAATAAAAGATCCTTGGTTAAAAGCTGGAAAGTCCACTTCTGGAGGGATACAACTCCCCCTTACTGTTCCTGTGGCAATCGTGACCTAGGGTACGAGTGGTACCCAAAGTCGTACCCTAGCCTTCTCCTAGGTCAACCATACTATTTTGGGTATGATAGGGCACCATTGAATCATAACCAAAGGGTATGACTCACCCTATAATCGTAAGCTTCACTCATGAATAAAATAGTATACTTGGTTTTGAGAGTTTACTTTATATGGTTGAGTAGTATACGACTTGTATGAATTAGTTACGACCAAGGGATGGCATTTTCGTATAGAAGATAGTATAAAACCTTAACAAGATACTAAAGGTACAAAAGAGGAGGGGGATGATGGTATGACTCAAGTCCCAAGTCGTATCCAACTCAAAGACACCAAAAGTTGTTGTCTCTTAATGGCACAATGTCTAGGTGTTTCAATTCTCCCCAATTTGGGATCATTCGTCTATGAATGAAGGGTAAGGAAAGAATTTACACAAGTTAACACATCAACATGCATCAAGAAACCCTTACACAAGTTAGAAACAAGCTCACAATAAGGATACAATACAATGCATACCATGATTATCATCGACCAACCACTTCATTTCATTGGTCTTGGGACTCCAACCCATTTTTTATCCAACACTTACTCATTTAACTACTTAGGGACTCCAACCCATAAACTCATCAAAGATACAGAGAAACTCAAAGAATTAGGGACTTTACCCCTTTATCTACCAAGAACATGTATCAACTCAAGGTACTAGATACTTAAACTCATCATAAGTCATCACACACGATTTCAAAGAATTAGGGTCTTAAACCCATGGTCCAATTAGACACAAATCAATTCACACATTAGGAACTTTAAACCATTGTATAACAAAGACATAAATCAATTCAAGGCTTGGGGACTTCAACCCATCTCCTATCAAGATGTACATCAAAATAAGGAGATTAACATATACCTCTATCACAAGTTTCTTGAATTGGAAATAAATATGGATACTTGGACTTGATTTCCTCTTCTGACTCCCAAGTAGCTTCATTGGACTTTTGGTTCCTCCATAGAACCTTCATCGATTTACTTTTTTTGTTTGCAATTGGCGAACTTGTTAATCCAAGATCCTCACTGAGATCTCCACATATGACAAAGAGTTTGAGATACCAACATCTTCTGATGGAACAACCAAGGAAGGATCACCCACATATTTCCACAACATAGACACATGGAAAATCGGGTTAATGGAGTTCATGCTAGTATGAAACACCAACCCGTAGGAAGCATTGCCAACCCTCTTAACAATCAAGTAGGACCAACATAGCCGGGGCTAGGCTTCCCCTTTTTACTGAACCTCACCACTTCCTTCATGGGAGATACTTTCAAAAATACTAAATTTCCTATATTACACTCTACGTACCTACTCCTCACATCCATATAGGACTTTTGGAGACTTTGAGCAGTTTTCAATAAATCACGAATCACCTTTACCTTTCATAAGGCTTGGTGAACTAAATCGGGCCTAAGTAACTTACCCTCGGCAACTTTGTATCGCCCAATAGGAGATAGACATCTCTTACCATATAAGGCCTCAAAAGGTGCCATGCTAATACTAGAGTGGTAGCTACTATTATAGGTGAATTCAATTAATGTCAAGTGTTCATACCAACAACTACCCTAATCAGTTACACAAGCCCACAATATATCTTCCAATGTTTGGATAGTTCTCTCTCCTTTACCATCTATTTGCTGGTAAAAAATGGTAATAAGGCACACTCTAGTTCCCAAACTCTTTTGTAGTGACTTTAAAAAGTGGGATGAAAATGGAGAACCATGAGCGGACTTTGTCACAGGTAAGAAATGAGCGAACTTTGTCATTCTGTCAACAATGACCCACATAAATCACATTGATTTTGGGATCTAGGAAGACCAATAACAAAATCCATATTAATTTCCTCCCACTTCCACTTGGGCAACACAATCTCCTGTTATAGACCACCATTCCTCATGTGCTCAACATTCACTTGTTGGCACACCATACATTTTGCTACATAGCTAGCAATATCACGTTTTATATTTTTCAACCAATAGAACTATTAAAGGTCATGATACATCTTTGTAATACCCCATACGAATCCTAGCTCGATTCAGCTCTTGGTTGCATGCTTAAGGCGCTTAAGGCTTGAAATTTGCACTAAGTATTGGGGACTTAGTTTTAGTTTTGGCCTCTAAATTCAATGATTTTTAAAGTGACCTTCCAAACCCCGAGACATAAGTTTTTATGTTAATTCATGTTCAGGGGTGTAAGAACCATGTCTCAAGGAAATTTCAGATTTTTCAAACGAGGATTGAGGTATGTTTGGATTTTGTTTCAAGCACCTCACCATGATTGCATCGCATTGCAGTAGGTGTAGAGATGGGGAGTTCATCGTATCACAGTAATGGGTCAATAAGTGTTCCAGTTGCGAATTTAAATTCTCGAGGGGCGGTCTTGTCTTTGCCTCTCACCCCAATCTGTAATAACACTAAATTTACCTTCAGTTAAGGCATTATTTACCCACTTTACACAATTTTACTCTCAAATAAACCCTAAGCTTTCCCCAAGTTCATCAAATTAAATCCTTTCCCCTTCAAGAAAACTCAAGAATTCAAGCTTCACCATCCAAAAACATTCAAGAAAGTTATTCCCTTTCAATATTTAAGTATTAAAGGTATGTGTGATATTCATCCATGGGTCCGTTCCACCCATGGAGTTTAAGAATCCTTCTTTTATATTAAATTATGAGTTTTATATGTTATATGATGAATTATCCCTATAAATTGTTATGAATTTTCATTGCATATCATGTTTACAATTGTTTTCAATGGAATTAAACCTTACATGTTGGAATGATGATGTTTTCATGTTAAATCCATGAATTATGGTTTTTGTATTGTAGCCATGTGATTATTACATGTTTAAACTGTTCCTAAGATTTAATACATGACCCTCATATGTTTGATAAAATGTATAAGAGTCAAATTTTGAACAATGATCCTTTTTATGGTATTTAAGGTTTCATATAACCTTATTGTTATTTCCATTCAGTATTGGGGGTTAAGAATACCCAAAATTTAGTTGTTTACATAGTTTCTAGTAATTACAAAATGATTTTAGATAAAACATGAACATTGCCATTCACTTAGTTGTTATGTTCAGTCGTGGATCAATTAAACTTAGATTACATCAGTAATCAGTGTCTTTTCGTTGGGAGTAAAAGACTTCTAACTGGGGTTACAGGTTGGAACTTGATAGTACATTAGGGCATGTCGATTATAGTTAGCTCCCATAGTCTCGGTTTAGTATTCAATACAGAGTTCAGTTTTAGGTTTGTTTGATCATTGCATATATTTATCAGTTACTCAGTTATCAGTGTTTCAATATTTTAGTTTACAGACCATATTAGAACATGTTTTATGCTTGTTCATACCTTCTCAGATTTAATAATTTTCATGCTTTTATACTCAGTTTATCTCATGCTATACAATCAGTTATTATATCAGGCATATAACCCATGTATTTTAGCCTAACAACATCTCATATACCAGTACATTAAAAGTACTGACTGCATACATATTTCTTGTTCTATGATATTTATTATCATAGGTTCGGACGCTTAGTTTCCTAATCATTGTTAGGCAGGATATCTTATTAGCAATGGCAGCAGTGGTGAGTCATCATCCTTTGAGGATGCGTATATATTATATTCAGTTATGTCAATAGTTCAGTTATTTATTCAGTTAGAGTTAGTTGGGGGTTTATCCCATCAACTCTACAGTCAGTTTGTTTTAGAGGCTTTCAGACATTCAGCCAGATAGTCAGTTTATCAGTTGTTTTTATCAGTATTTTTAGTATATTTCCAGACATTCAAAACTATGATTCAGTATTGTTTTTAGTTTCCATAACATTATGGCATTATCAGCTAATTTTTTGTATATGTCTTTAGTATAAGTATGTAATTTAGTACTTACAGCATATATCATTCAGGAACGTAAGCATCGTTGTCGTGACTAGGTGGTAGCCTGACAATCTTAGTAAAACTAGGATGAATAGCATAACGAGCCCCATAATCCTCGGCCATAACCATTTCCCTTAACCCATCGATGTCGGGAATGCATAGCCTACTTAGGTACCTCAAGATATCATCACCACTAATCAGCAAGCCCGCAACCTTGTGTTGACCTACATTACTCTTGATCTTCATTAAGTCAGGGTCCAAGACTTGATTTTCCATTATCTCAACAATGAGATTTGATTGAGATATTGGATGCACAAATACACCACCATCCTCGAAGTTTGCAAGTCAAACTCTAAGATTAGCCAATTGGTGAACCTCTCTCCCTAATTCTTGCTTATCCTCATCAACATGGGCCTGAATCCCCATAGACAACATGCTAAGAGTATCAGCGGCTACGTTCGCTTTCTTGGGATGGTGATGAAGACTCATATCATAGTTTTTATATAATTCAAGTCACGTTATTTGTCGGAGATTCAACTCCTTTTGGGTAAATATATATTGGAGGCTATTATGATTGGAGAAGATATCAACGTGAACACCATAGAGGTAATGCTGCCAAATTTTCAAAGCAAAGAGCATGGATAACAATTCTAAGTCATGGGTAGGGTATTTATTTTTATGAACTTTCAATTGCCGTGAAGCATAGGCCTCCACTCTAATATGTTATATCAACACGCAACCAAGCTCGACTCGAGAAGCATCACAATAAACTACAAAACCATCATTAGTTTTAGGCAAGGTCAAAACTGGAGTCGAAGTCAATTTTTCTTTCAACTTGTTGAAACTACCCTCACACGCATCAAGCCACAAGAACTTGACCTTTTTTGGGTCAATTTAGTTAAAAGGGTAGCTATAGTGGAAAAAATCTCAACAAACATTCTTTAATAACTGGCTAGACCCAAAAAGCTTTGAATGTTGGTTAGAGTCATAGGTCTAGGCCACTTTTTAACTGCTGTAATATTTGGGATATCCACCATGATCCCCTAACTAAAAATTACATGACCATGAAAAGCAATGACTTTCAACCAAAAAATACACTTGGAGAACGTAGCGTACTAACGATGATCCTTAAAGTTTGCAACCCAACACGGAGGTAATGTACATGATCTGCCTCACTCTTAGAGTAGACTAAGATATCATTAATGAAGAAAATGACAAGCAAGTACTAGAACAGATGGAACACCATATTCATCAAATCCATGAATTCCATCAGGGCATTGGTCAACCGAAAGGACATAACAAGAAACTCATAGTGACCAAAACGGGGTTCTAAAGGTTGTCTTAGGGATATCTGCATCCCTAATTTAAAGTTGATGATATCTCAATCTAAGATTAATCTTAGAGTAACACTTAGCACCTTAAAGTTGATCAAAAAAATCATCGATGCTAGTAAGAGGATATTTTTTCTTTACGGTCACTTTGTTCAATTGACGATAATCGATGCAAATATAGAGGGAACCACCTTATTGTACACGAACTACATGAGAGCACCCCAAGGAGACCCACTACGATGGATAAAACATTTATCTAAGAGGTCCTTCTATTACTCCTTAAGTTCATCCAACTCTGCTGGAGCCAATCTATATGGAGTGATAGGGATAGGACGAGTGTCTGGTGCAAGATCAATTCAAAAATCAATTTCCCTATCGGTAGGAACATTGGGAAGATCATCGGGAAACACCTTGGGAAACTTATTAACCATGGGAATAGATTCTAGAGAAGGATCTTTAGTGTTAGAATCTTTAACTTGGACAAAATAATACAAACACCCTTTTGAAATCAATCTTTGGGCTTTGAGATAAGAAATAAACATTTTCTTAGGAACTAAAGAACCACCTTCCTATACAATGATTGGATCATTAGGAAATTTGTACATGACCCTATGGGTACGATAATCTAAAGAAGCATAAAATAAATGCAACCAATCCATCCCTATAACATCAAAATCAACCATATCTAACTCTATCAAGTAAACAAGAGTATTTCTACTGCAAATAGATATCACACCCCCCTAAAGACTCTCTCAATATTCACATAGTCTCTCACTTGGGTAGAAATAGAAAAAGGAACCGACAAACTCTCAGGACCACAATCAAGATGCACAGCCACATACAGGGTGACATAAGAAAGAATAGACCTTTGGATCAAGAAAGAAAAGTCTCAATGTACCCGTTACACCATTGGGAGATACCTTAGAATTCTGGTGACTAGCAAGGGCATACAAGAGGTTCTTTCCAGTGCCGGTGCAAGAAATGGAAGAAGCAACAGACATAGCACCCCTTAGTATAGGAATAAAAAGAATAGAAATAGAGGCCCTGTTAGCCCAAGAAGCTGCTAGAATAGGGCACTCATGTTGCATATTCCCAACCTAACAATAATGAAAAAATCTATTTTTCCCTTACTCAAACTGACCACGATAACTCTGATCAAAGAATCTGCAAGGAGAGCAGGGTGGAGCTAACTGGGCATCACTAGTCAGAAATTGGGCACCCTGTGCCTAGGATCCATACTAAACGTGGAGAGACTACCACTCACAAACTTTAGGTAAGAATAGCGAACAATAGCCAGAAAGAATGAACCCGAACTCCCCCACTTCTATTGTAGCCACTTGCCACCATCTCCACCATTACTCTCGAAAGGCTTGCTTCTCACTAATCTCAACTTGCTTTTTCTTCTCTTATTCCACTTATTGCATTTACATAATCAACCTAGAGATATCTATGTTCTCAATCAACAAGGCCGCCTTGCTTTCAAGGACTAACTCACGGGATAATCTCAATACGAACTTATGAATTCTAGACCTCATGCTAGCAACCATCACGTGAGCATACCTTGACAATTTATGGAATTTCAAGGCATACTCTTGAGCGGACATCCTCTCTTGCTTCAAGTTTAAAAACTTTTCCACCTTATCTTCCCTCAACTCTTAAGGAAAGAAGCGGTTAAGGAAAACCTTAAGGAAATCAACCCATATAGCAGGGCTTATATCAACAACCTTACATAACTCCCACCTTTCATACCATTGGTACACTACTTCTTTCAATTTGCAGGAGGCAAATTGTACGGACTCAACCTCTGTAGCATGCATGATTTGGATGATCTTCTCTATTTCATCAATGAAGACTTGAGGATCTTTCTCAACCTTCATATTGGAGAACATATGAAGGCTTCACCTAATAAATTGGAAAATCTTGTGGCCTCAGAAGAAACGGTTGCCAGAGCACCATGCTCTATTTTAGAGGCTTCCAGTTGAATCAAGAGGTTGATAAAGCGATGAAAATCTACATTAGTAGTATCTATTTAAGGAGACTGGGGAGGAATGCCATCTCATGAGCAGGGTTGACGGCTGGCACCCCACTAGGATGGCCATATATGTAACGCCCCAAGAGTATACCCTTGGTGCCATATGGTGTTTATGACCCTGAATGACCATAAGAAAACCCATGACTAATATCTATTGTGAGCACTATATACTAATAATGAAATAAATGCAAAATTTGGATGAATTTCCATAAGGTTCAAAATATAAATACTAATAAAGTGTAATAACAGAAATAACAATTTGTAAAACTGAATACTGTTAACAACTAGTCTGAAAAGGCTCTAAATGAAACTATTTGAAAGTATAGTTGATGGAAAAATCCCCCAACTAACTCCCTTTACTAAAATACTGAGTCTACTGAAATACTAAAATAAAGCATATCCTTGATAGATTATGACTCACTTCTAAATCTACTATTGGCTAAATCTGAATCTGTCTATGTGCAGTCGGGAATCAGAGCATTCTAACCTATGATATAAGACATCATGGTGCAATAGAAAATATGCATCAATATGTGGAATGTACTATTATGCTAGATTAGGTAAGGATGAATGTAAGGGTTCATATGCATGAACAACGTTGACTAAATAATATAAAGTAACTAAACATGAGAGTACAAGAAAATAAAAACTACTGTAACTACTGAGTGTGCAATACTGCGTATGTACGTGAATATATACTGTACTTGAGCTTTTCTAAAGCTAAGTACTGAATTCTAATAACTGAGTTAGTGATACTGATTGACTGTATCTAACAGTCCTAATTCTATAAAATTGAACAAAATTTTATACTAAGATTAAAACTGAAACTGTAAGAGGTAATCATCTAACTGATATGACCCTTTCTAATATAATTAGGGTCCTACCTGTAACCTCAGATGGAAGGGTTCTAATTCTACGCCACGAGTACCAACAACTATTATGGAGTCAGTCCGAATCTAGCTAGTAACACCTGAGATTAGTCCTAAACTAGCGGGTGATCCTTGAGTATGTTAGTCTTATCTAACGAGTGAATCTCATAACCTAAGCGGCCTACGTAGTTATGAAACTTAGGGATTGCTTCTAGGGGCCCAGTCCTAATTAACGGGTGTGCCCCCATTGCTAGGCTCGCTCGGTACTGAATCCTACTTCCAACTAAAAGACACTGAACTGAGTATACTGAACTAGACTGAACTAATACTGAGATTACTGAGTTTTCCTAATTAATGTAACTAACTGAGTTTTACTAAGTTTTGTTATGGATTGAGAGTACTATTGATTGTTACATGACTGATACTATTTTGTAACTGACACTGGCTCCATGACTCAGTACCTTGAAAAGTAAATCAAATCATAACTTTGAATAACATTAAAATGTTCACTTGGTCATAGTTCATTCATAGAGGCATTTCATCAAACACTTATAATGCATTAACATGTACATGAATGGAGAACACATGTTATCCTGCTATAATGGCATTATTTCATTCTCATAGATAATTTATCAAATACATGGAAAGCATAATTGATACATTAAATCATAAATACTTAGGGTTGACATGATTACAATAATCAACTTTCTCATTGAAGGGCTTATCATTAATATCATGTAGTTCAACACATATGAGGATCGATTCTAGGAACATGTAATTTAGATGTTGGATTAAAATCTAAATAACATTATAGACACCTTAATCACTTTGTAATTTAAGGGTTTATCAAGATAATCTAATAGTCTTCACACCTGCTATTCAATTTCAGGAAAAATATGCACTTAAATCATGGATTGAGACCCAAATAATATCATGAACATGAATACAATATAATTCAAACATGGAAATCATAAATACATAATCTCAGTACTTCGAAAAAGAATTCTTTGACTTCATAAGTGGAAGGTACCCATGAATTAACATCTAACATACATTACTTTGTGAGTTTTCTTGGAAATCGTGGAGAGATTCTTGGGAATGACCTTGATTTCTTGAACTAGGGTTTTGCCTCTTGAGAGAGAATGATTTTGTTCTTGAGAGAAAGTGAGGAAAAGTGACATAACAGGATATTTAGGGCATAATTTCATTTTTAAAGGCTGATTTAAGTCATGGGAAAAGTCTATATTGCCCTTGGGATTTAAAATCCCATAACTGGAATGCAGATTATAGCCTTAACACCACACGGTGACTGGGTCATTGCTATATCCACAGCGGCGTGGTGTAATCATGGTGACTCACTAGTTTGTGATAATTATCGATTTGAGCCTCACCACAATGCGGGGCAATCATGATGAGCTACTAGTATTTGAAAAATGCCAAAATGGCCTTCAGTGCGATGCGATGGAGGGCTCATCGCGATACTCACCGCAACGCGGCCTAATCTCTGTGAGGCATTATTTTTACATAAACTTGTCCTAATATTTATCTAAACTTTTCTAAGTTGGGGACCCCTTATTAAGCTTTAATGGACTAAGTTATGCTTTGGATTTTGCGGGGTTTAACAATATCTCTCCCTTAGGAACATTCATCCTTAAATGAGACTGATTAAGATGGGAGAAATGATAAATAGAGAGTATATACTTGACATGCACAAGTGAAGCATGAATGCATGACTGAAACTGTTGATATACTGAGTTTTCCATGCTGAACATACATATCTGAATGCATGAATACATGAATGAAGCTACTTGATAAGCTGGGTTTGTGTACTGAACATGCATATCTGATGCATGAGTACATAACTGAAAATAATTCATGAATACATGACTGAAAATACAACGGTAACTGATACCAAGTTTATAATTATATCTTGAACATGGAATTGGGTAAAGCTAAGAAAGACTGTTCAGCTAAGTTGAGAGTACTGATGAACCTAAGATCATTTACTAAACATGAATGTATGGGAACATGAGAGCAAAACTGATTTTAAAACATGATACATGAACTGAATATCATACACCAAACTGATTCCTTGAATACATGCAATGACACGAGAAGGGTCATACGGTTGAGATTGGAACGAGAAAGTCAACTTGTGGGTACTCATTCCTCCTAACTGGATCTTGCTACGTGAAGAGATACTGAAAAGTGTAGGACATAAAATCTAGGGGGTTATAGTGAATCTCCCCCTTGGGACACTATGTCCTTCAAGAAATGCTGACTTGGCTGAGATACTAAGGAAAAGCTGAGATGATACACAGGGCACTTACGAACTAAATCGTGACTGAATATGTGAGATCTTAAACTAAGGTATGATGCATGAACTATGTTGAACTCATAACTACTAGGATGCTCTATCTTGGAATGGTCATATTCATGAAACTTCGGATAGTACAACTAGATAGAAAGATGGGAAATGATACGGACTTGCCCGCTTGACTACTAAACTAAATTGAATTCTTGGATTTATGAACTAACTCATATTGAAAACTTACACCCGATTAAAGCATTCCTTTGACACTCTTTCTATAAAGTTCTAATGACTTTAGGAAGCAAGGGATAATGGCATAAACTGTATAAAACATTTGAGTAAAATCGCAACTTGGCTAAAATTTTGCAACAAAAGGGGAGGCTTATGAAACTTCATCTAAGATAGAATTATGAAGCCTTATGCACTGTAACTACAAACTTTAAAGATTAGACATTTTCATCAAATACTCTTTCAACAATACACTCTACCTTAGTATGACACTTCACCTAAGACTCCTAAAAATATTCATATAGGCACTGAGCATGAAGGCTAAAACATATTAATTTATCTGATTTACTGAATGGTTGATAGCTTAATATAGGACATGAAATACTGAACTGTACTTAGTCTAAATAAATGAACTAAATTTTCCCACTATGTTTAAGCCTATTCAAATTTATGAAATATATTTAGCCACTTACACATAAAAATGACATTCAAGCCTATCATAATAACTACAGCCTTGAGTAAAGCAAGAATGGAATAATGTTTTCTCCCATCTAATCAACTGCTCATCACTATATCCTTTCAGACGGAGAGTTCACCAAAATTTTAAAACATGAGGACCTAAAACATGAATGGACACTATACTGAATCTAACACTTAATGAAGGTCTGAGGAAAAGAATATCGAATTCATGAATTTATCAAGAGGTTTAAGAAGAGGTTATATATGGCACAATCTGAATTTAGCTTATTTTTAAGAGCGTAGCTTGAGTCATGGGAACTTAGCATACTGAAATGTATGACATGAGTATATGAGTCATAAGCTGCATGATCTGTGTTAGGAGTTTCTACATTCACGGGACATGATTCGTAACACTAAGTGAACTAGAAATCCTTATACTAGGAACTAAAATTAAGCATGATTTTCATTAATATGCATAAACATGAGCTATGATCAAGGGGCTGACACGCAAGGAATGAGTAGATATCGTGAGATGGATTAGGTATCATCCCTTCCTACCGATTTCCTACGCTTACTAATATTACTATTAAAATCTAAAAGTTAGTCTTGGTTACTGGTTCTACCATCTCCTCCTTGGCTCAAAAGATATTATTGTAATGCTGTGCACCACTTAATCAAAAAATCTAAACTAAACTATGACCACTTTACTCTAGAGATTGGAGGAGACACTAAGGAGAACTCTCCTAATATTTTGGGTCTGACACTGAAGTTGACGGCTATATAGGATTTACAAAGGAAGAGAAGCCTCGAAAACTAACTAAGCATAATATTAAAGCTAAAAGACTCAAAACATACTTGTAATTATATTAGGATAACTTCACTGATCAAGGCGATACAGGAGTGCACAAAATTTGTTCCGGTGTTAAGCACTAGTGGTACAGGAAGTGGAACCCTAATGATTCACGTGACCAGACTGATCTAAAAAATAACTGTGCTGACTTTGTGGACCAGCCTTTGGACATTTCAAAATCTGTGACATAACACACATCACTGCCCACTCTACACACTCCCTTACAGTTCTTACCACATTTTCTACAAAGAATATTATTATGAACACCCTTCCCACGACTTTGTGAGTTAGAGACTGGTGCTCCATCTCGACTGGCATTCTTAGACTTAGATACTGGTGCCTGGAATGAAAGCAAAACTAGTGCTGAGAATTTTTGATGGAACTGGAAGCGGTTACTACCCTTTGATCTTAGCGTAGAGTTATTAGTTCTAGCCCACTTATTCTTCCTACGCTCCCCTCTCATATTCTTCCTATGCTCCCCCCCTTATTCTTTTGAGTGTAAGTCAAAAGCTTAGATATGATAATAGTATGAAAATTGCTCTAATAAACAACTGAATGAGTTAAGGTAGTGAAATCAGCTCTAAATTCAGAGTGAGAGACATACTTATGCAGGGGATCTGCCTGAACGGGCAGAGGAGCTGACTGGTCTTCATTACTCCTTCCATTAGCTTCTCTAGGAGGCATGTTCTGGAAGGATAAGGACGAGATGAATTAGACTGAGGTTTTAAATTGAGCTCATGCTCACCCGCACGACATGAATACTAAAAGAAGAAAAACTTTTCCTAAAACATCTCATAGCCTCCTATCCATAAGTGTGGTGCGCTACACACTCATGCACAAGACTCTACTAGATGCGGTTTTCAGACTCCCTAGTATTCTATTGAACCTTCGGCTCTAATAATAAGTTTGTAACTCCCCTAGAGTACACCCTGGACACCATACGATGCTTACGACCCCGAAGGACCATAGCTAACCCATGACTGATATCTGCTGTGAGCAGTTTATAATAATCATGAAATAAATGTATAATTTGGATGAATTGCCTGAAGGTTCAAAATATAAATACTGATAAAGTGTAACAACTAAAAGAACAACCTGTAAAACCGAGTACATTCTGACAACTAGTCTGAAAAGCCTCTAATTAAAACTGTCTGAAAGTGGAGTTGATTGGATAATGCCCTAACTAACTCCCTCTACTAAAATATAAAGTCTACTGAAATTCTGAAATAACGAATATCCTTAATATATGAGGTCTCACTTCTAAATCTACAGCTGGCTGAATCTAAATCTATCTATGCGTGGTCGAGAACTGGAGCGTCTGAACCTATGATATAAGATATCATAGTGCAAGAGAAAGTATGTGTCAGTGCATGGAATGTACTACTATGATATATTAGGTAAGGCTGAATGCAAGGGTTCATATGCATAAAAAATACTTACTGAATGATATAGAGTAACTGAATATGAAAGCACATAAAAACTGAAACTACTGTAACTACTAAGTATGCAATAATGCGCATGTATGAGAATGTATACTGCAACTAAGCTTTTTTGAAGCTAAGTAGTGAATTCTAATAACTGAATTACTGATACTGATTGATTATACCTAACACTCCTAATTCTATAGAACTAAACAAGATTCTATACTAGGACTGAAACCGAATCTATAGGAGGTAATCATCTAACCAATATGCCCCTTTTTAATCTAATTGGGGTCCAACCTATAACCCCAGCTGGAAAGGAGATAATACTATGCCACAGGTACTAACAACTATTGTGTAGTCTATACTAATCTAGTAGGTGACCCCTGACGTCAGTCCTAAACTAGATGGTGATCCCTGAGTATTTCAGTCCTATCTAACGAGTGACATCTCATAACCTATGCTGGCTACGTAGTTATGGAATTTAGGGATTGCTTCTAAGAACCCAGTCCTAACTAACGGGTGTGTCCCTATCCCTAGGCTCACTCAGTGCTGAATCCTGCTCCAAGCTGAAAGACACTAACTGAGTATACTGAACTAGAATGGACTGATACTGAGATTATTGAGATTTCCTAAGTTCTGTAACTGACTGAGTTCTACTGAGTTCTATAATGGACTGAGAGTACTACTGATCGTGACATGACTGATACTATTCTATAACTGACACTGGCTCTAGATAAATAGCTAAATTGTCGGGTATTAAATACCCCTAAGGACTCGATAGCATAAAAAGTAAAGTAAAGCGTAACTTTGAATAATATATAAATGTTCACTTAGTTATAATTCATTCAAGAGACATTTCAACAAATACTTGTAATGCATTAATTTATACATGAATGAAGAACACATGTTAACAGGCTATAATGGCATTATTTCATTCTCATAGATATTTTATTAAACACATGAAATAATAATTGGTACATTAAATCATAAACACTTAGGGTTGATATGATTACAACAATCAAGTTTCTCATTGAAGGGATTATCAGGAATATCATGTAGTTCAACACATATTAGGATTAGTGCTTGGAACTTGTAATCTAAATCATGGATTAAAATCAAAATAACATCATAGACACCTTAATCACTTTGTAAATTCTAGGGTTTATCAAGATAATCAAATATTCTTCACACTTACTATTCAATTTCAGTAAAAACATCCACTTAAATCATAGATTGAGACCCAACTAATATCATGAACATGAATTCAATCTAATTCAGACATGGAAATCATAAATACACAATCTTTGTACTTCGAAAAAGAATTCTTGGACTTCATGGGTGGAATAGACCCATTAATGAACAATTAACATACCTTAATTTGTGATTTTTCTTGGAGGTCTTTAAGAGATTCTTGGGATTGACCTTGATTTCTTGAACTAGGGTTTTTGCCTTTTGAGAGAGAATGATTTTGTTCCTTAGAGAAAGTGAGGAAAAGTGACATAATAGGGTATTTAGGGCATAATTTCATGTTTAAATGCTAATCTAAGTCATGGGAAAAGTCTAAGTTACCCTTGGGATTTAAAATCCTGTAACTGGAATGCAGATTAAAGCCTCAACACTATGCGGTAACTGGGTCATTGCTATGTGCACAATGGCGCGGTGGAATCATAGTGATTCACTGATTTGTGAAAATTATTGATTTGAGCCTCACTGCGATGTGGGGCAATCTCGGTGAGCTACTAGAATTTGACAAATTTTGAAATGGACTTCAGCACGACATAATGGAGGGCTCATCACGATACTCACTATGACGCGGCCTAATCACGGTAAGCCATTGTTTTTACATAAACTTGTCCGAATATTTAGTAAACTTTTCTAAGTCGGGGACCCCTTATCAAGCTTTAACGGACTGAGCTAATATTAGAATTTTGGGGGGTCTTACAATATGCCGCAGCTCTAGCCTGAGTTTGAACTCTAGAAGTTGGACGAGCTCCTTTCGTAGGAGCCTCAGTAGTGTTTACTTGAGCCTCAGGTATTCTTTGAGTCATGGTCTAAAAGATAGAAAATGGAATTGGAGAAATTCAAGACCCTAGACATTATAGCTTGAGATTGAAACACAAGAAAGGGGAACATTTCCCAAAATGTCTCATAGCTTCTCTTTTATATGTGTGGTGCACTTCACAACTATAAAGGAGACTCTACTTGACATGGCATTGTGAACACCCATCTGACCATGAACCTAGGCTTTGATATGAACTTGACACAGCCCAAAATTGGGCCATGTAGTATGGTCACCTCAAGCATAAATGTACTGAAGGTCCCCCCATAACTCAATCTATTAATCAATATCACAGGGGTTGAATAAGATCCAACCATATAATATGATAGCGGAGATATTAAGAGTCATAGATTAATCAAGTCTAAAAACTTCATGAGATTCAACAAACTTCCCAAATATGCCCAAGTTTACAGTTGTTCACAATACCTCTATACAAAATTAAAATAAATAAATGTATATGTCGGGACAATCCCCCGACTATAGACAAATAAAATCTAAAGCTAAGGACTAAGAGATAAATGTCTTCCAAATGTAAGAAATCTCACCCCTTCAAGTCAATACATGAACCACCTGATTGTCTAATCACTACGCACGAATAGAAAAAAATGCTTTAGGCCCTACGTCGCGTGTAGAGGTACAGTCCAGAGATGGTTAGAAGTTGGAACACTAGCATGTAACTCAAGGATAAGTGATAGGATAAAGTAATCAATCAACAACAAGTCAATGTATCATATTCCATCATATTTATACACTTATCCATACCCATGCATATACCATATACTAATCAAGATATAAAGGATCATCAACATTCTCAAGCATTCATTCATTAGGCATGAAGTGGGGGATGTTGACCCTCCACAGTTATAGGTTTAACATTTCATACTATGCATAAGACTCTAACCATAAAAACATACACTTAGACAAAGGACTTCAACCATGATTACTCATTCATTAAACGAGAACTTTAACCTCATACATATTCATTCCACAAGGAACTTTATCCATGCTAATATTCATTCAAGCAAGGGACTTTAACCTTGCGTTCATACATTGGGCCAGGTACTAACACCTCAAGAGATCTCTTTGGCCAAGGGATTTTAACCATAAATAATTTCATTAAGCAATGGACTTTAACCTCAAGCCATTCATAAGGCAAGGGACTTCAACCTCAAGCTATTACACATTTATAAGTTGAAAATGGGACTTTATCTCCCCCTTTACACATGGATCAATCATACATTCAATATAACACTTAAGGACTTTAAATATTTAGCTAATCCAACACTATAACTGACCACTTGGACCTAATGGGAGCCTTTATTTCACAACTATTTCAATAGTACAATGCCTTTATTCAATTCATCATAAAATTCTAATCATGGTCAACAAGACCCTAACAATCTATTCATATTTCATTAGCAACCTATTACCACATTCTTACAACACTTGGGTTCAACACATAATCCAAGTTCAACTTCATATTGAGGAACTTTAACCTCTTATTGGTTATTATTTTAACAATGTTATATTCACATATTAAATGTCTTACAAAAACCTTTACAGCAACATGATCAATCATTTATGCTCATTAGGCAATTTCTCTAGCTGATCACACCACCAACATATTACTAGATAACTCACTTAGACATTTTCACAAACACCTTATGTGTACCTTTAACAAGGCTATTTTTATGATGGATATTATCAAGATTAGGGTGACTCAAGACCCTAACATCAAACAACATATAACATGCACCCACATATATAATATACCATCAATAGCATGTATCAACACAAATATAAGCAAAAATCATCATTATTCATTGTTAGGTGAAAAAACCCTTTTTATTTGATTTAAAACCAGCATGTACACTTACTAATACAAGTGTGAAATACATGGGTTTGGATTTATTTAAATAGGGGAATAGATACATGCCTTAAACAAGATGCCACACCAACAATCTTGACTCTTCCTTCACACTAGGTGAACACCTCCAAATCCTAGCCTCTAATCTTTCTCCAAGAATTCTTTAGAGTCTTTAGGAATGTTTAAGCCTTGTAAATGAAGACTTAGGAGGATACAATGCCTTATATAATGAGAGGATTTAGGGTTTTAGACAAGGTAAATGACCAAAAGTTCCTTGGTTAAAAGGTAGAAAGTTCACTAATGCAGGGGTACGACTCCCCCTTACGGTTCCTATGGCAATCATGACCTAGAGTACGAGTGGTACCCTAGCTCGTACCCTAGGCTTCTCCTAGGTCAACCATACTATGTTTGGTAGGAGAGGGAACCATTGAGTCATAAAAAAAGTAAGACTCACCCTCCTATCATTATCTTCTCTCAAGACCAAAATAGTCTACTTAGTTTGGTGACTTTACTCTATACGGTTAAGTAGTATACCACTCGTATGCATTGGTTATGACTAAGTGATGGCCTTGTCGTATAGAAAATTGTATGCTACTTTAAAATATTGATCAAAGGTATGAAAGTGGAGAGGGATAAGGGTATGAATCATGACAAAGGGTAAGACTCAAGTCCCAAGTCGTACCCAATTCAGAGACACCAAAAGTTTTTATTTCTCAATGGCTCAAGGTGTAGGTGTTTCAACAAAGATTCTTGAGAATCAGCCATAATCCTTTCCTTCAATCCATCGACATCAGGAACACATGACCTGCCTTGGTACCTCAAGATACCATAACCTCCAATTACTCTTGATCCTCATTATGTCGGGGTACAACACATATTTTTCCTTTATCTCAACTACAAGAGACGACTGAGATACCGAATGCACAAATACACCACCATCATCAGAATCCATGAGAAAAATTCCAAGATTAGCCAAATAGTGAATGCCCTTCACCAATTTCTACTTATCCTCTTCTACATGGGATAAACTTTCTATGGATAATCTACTAAGAGCATCTGGAACTACATTAGTTTTACTCGAATGGTAATAAAGACTCAAACCACCTCTTTTGTCAGAGATTTAACTCTATTTGAGTAAATACATACTGAACACTCTTATGATAAGAATAGATGTTAGCATAAGCCCCATAGAGATAATGTCTCCAAATCTTCAAAGCAAGAACCACGGCTAACAATTCTATGTCCTGAATAGGGTAGTTCTTATCATGAAATTAAAATTTCCTAGATGTATAGGACACTACCCTAGCTAGTTGCATTTAGACATAATCGAGCCTAATAGCAGAAGTATCACAATACACTATGAAACCATTGTTACCCTTGGGAAAGGTCAAAACTGGTGCTGAAGTCAATTTACGTTTCAACTTATTAAAACTATCCTCACACGCATCTAACCATAAAAACTTGACCTTTTCCTTGGTCAATCTAGTCAGTAGGGTAGCTATGGTAAAAAAACTCTCCACAAATCTCCTATAGTAATCAGATAGACCGAAGAAGCTTGGAATATTGGTTAGAGTTGTAGGTCTAGGAAACTTCTTAACTGCCACAACCTTTTGAGGATCTACCATAATCCTCTTACTAGAGATAACATGACCAAGAGAGGTCACAACTTTTAACCAAAACTCATACTTAGAGAACTTGGCATACAAGATATGATCCTTCAATTTTTTTAATACGACATAGAGGTGATCAACATGATCCACCTCACTCTTTGAATAGACCAAGATATCATTGGTGAAAACAAGAACAAACAAGTCCAAGAACAAATGGATAACCCTATTCATCAAATCCACAAATGTTGTTGGGGCATTGGTCAACCTAAAGGACATGACTAAAAACTCATGATACTATACCTGGTTCTAAGAAAGTTTTAGGGATATCCGCATCCCTATTTAAGATATGTTAACCCGACCAAAGATTAATCATAGTGTCATGACCCAAGACTGCCCCCTAGTCGTAGCATGGTGCTTGGAACCTCAAATGATCCAAATCTAACCCATGAACTGGCAT
>NC_061120.1:72098283-72130587 GCF_002878395.1 Capsicum annuum | reverse complement strand
AGAGATTTAGTTAAACCCACTATTTATTAATCAAATTAGAAACAAATAATAAACACCCACATACTAATCAACTATCATTCATTACAACCACTAAGAATTGGAGTTTAGCTATGCATACTAAGAGAAAATATAATATGATGTTCATCAAAAGCTTCCATAGATTCAAATATTCACGATAAAATCTTCAAATTTAAGCTAGAAAACCAAGATAAATGCTGATCCAAATCTTAGAATTTCAATTACAACTTTGTAAATCTAAATTTCAGCAAAAGACAGCTAAAAAGCTATTTATAGCTAAAGCAAAATGGGGCCAAAGTAATTACAAAATTGCCACCAACCTCACTTTGGCAACAAGGCACAACAAACTTCAGCATCGCCAAAGTCGGTGATGCACTGAACTTCATCTCCTAATCGTCGAACTGCTTCCTTCGGAGCTTGGTTGATCTATTATTTTGGCAATGGATCTTCACTTTGACAATCCTTCATGGCATTTGGCAATACACCAAATTACTTGGATGATGCCACCTTTACTTTTTATCTTTATTTCTCTATTATTTTGCTTTATTATGCTTTGTTGATCACTTTTTGTCTTAAACCTTGAAAAATAAAAAAAATAACATTGAAACTAGATCAAAATGGCATTGAAGACTTAATTTCTTACCAATTCTAGGCCACGTGAGTCGTGAAATGCTGACTCATCACCCGACCCATTATTTTAGCTCTTAAAATTAACCTTTTAGGAGTTGTTTGGTAGAGTGTATAAGAATAATGCAAAATATGGTGTGTTAGTAATGCTTGTATTAGTAATGTTTGTGTTAGCTATGCTTGCATTAGTTATGTTTGTGTTTTTCTTATGCAGTATTTGGTTTGATGTATCAAAAATAATATGAATTAAATAATTTCTTACAAAAAAAATTACAAAAATACCCTTTATATATATGTTAGAAAGAATGTGAAATTTTTTTTGAGGGATAATAGTGTCTTTAATCATGTTAATGCATGTATTGGATCCATTGCATTGCTAATACCATATATTTTGAGGTATTAGTAATACACACCTTAATACACAATAGAGTGTGTAACTAATGCAAGCATTAGTTATACATAGGGTGCAAAAGTAAACCAAACAAGGTATTAGTAATACACATTAAACTAATGCATGCATTAGTTTTCTAATACACTCTACCAAACAACCCCTTAACACATTCCTTACCCATAACATTTTCACTTCATCAACATTTGCATGTAGAAGATACTGACAAGAACACTGCAGAAAATCTAAGTGGAAGAGTTTGCGCGCACTATTGCTTGCATATCTTTCAACATAATTTCTGCATAAACTTAATCGTTGTGCTTCTGTAACTGATAACACAAATTTGCTTAGCACTTCCTACTATCCCTCTTGCCAATAATCTATGGGATTTGCACAATCAGCAAAAACTTATTGACAGGTCAAAATACGGTTAACAACAACACACCTAACCTATGTAGACCTTATCCCACTCTCACAGAGATAGAAAGGCTGTTTCATACATAGCCACCTAAATTTGATAGCCTTTTTCTCTTGTATAGCCACCTGAATTTGTTAGATTAGTAGAGTAATACCTTACATTTTCTCCCAGGTAACATATTTGGATTATGGAATGTATATGTGCATAATTTGCTCGATTTAACCACATTACTGTCTTTGCATAATTATTGTCTAGAGAAATTGATAAATTTGGGTAATTTTCCAGATATGATAATGTGATCTGTAGATGAAGTAATAATGTGATGCGTAAGGAATGAATTAAAAGGACAGGATATACGGGTTAAAGTAATGGGCAGTTTTTTTTAATTGGGGATTCAGATTGTGGGTTATGTATTTAAAATTAATTTAATTAATTATATGAGAATTAATGGGACAACCAAATCATTAATGATTTTTTTTGTTTGATTAGGAAGCTGTTAAAATGAAGGGAATTATAAAGTTGAAAGGTGGGTATCAATGGTATAATAGAGCTCAGTATTTTCAAAGGCGGAACCGTAAGCCCCGAGGTAATGGGGCATAAACCCCACGAATTCTTCTTTAATTTTTAATATTTTATAAATTAATATAATAAAAAATAAATATTTTTAAAAAGAGATAAATCACCAAAAAAGTAAAAATAATATAATAAAAAATAAGTGGAAGATAAATCTAAGACTGCTTCAACAAAACAAAATTAACCAAAGCCACATAATACAACTTATATATAAAGTCAATTTTTCATATAATAAACTATTATATGTCCTCAAAAACACAAATTTGTATAAAAATAGAATGTAATTAATCAACCTCCACCTTCTCGATACTCCATCAGTACATTTACGCACTCATTTACCATATATTATATTTTAAAAGAGAGCAGAAAAAGTAAATAAATTAAAACATAGTTACTATGTGACTTGAAAAGAACTAAAAGAAACAAAAGGAACTATAAAAAAAAGTGTAAACCTAGTACCTTCTTGAGTAGCGTGTCAGGAACTACTAGTAACGGACTACCAAGAGAGATAAAATAAAGAATGCAGAATATATGTAATAAAAAGCTAACACATACAACATAATCCCAAAACTAGTGAAATCAATACAAGAGTTTCTAATATATTAAGAATACAAAATGAAGTACCAATGAAACTACACTGATAAAACCCATCTCTGCATAGAACATAGAGACTAGTCTAGTACATAAGAGGGAGGAAAGTAATACTCCAAACTTCGGGAGCTCACTTTATGTCCCTGAACCATTGCTGCTCTGCACGACGCACACAACAGAGATGATAACCCGCACTATGATCTGCAAGTTACAGAAGTGTAGTATGAATACGAAATATATGGTACTCAGTAGGCAACTGCCAACGAGCTCCAAAGATAATATAGATATATACAATATATAAATAGAAATAGAGTCTAAGCCTAAATGTCCAGCAACCAAATAATAAAGTCAGTGAGATAGTAAGGGTAAACTATCCTACTCATATCCAAGAACTAATATAATAAGTCTAAGGAAGTACTAAGTATGGACTATTCTAATCCAGCCATACTCAAGAATCTCAACAATATATCGTGTATCATCGGCCAATATACGAATAAAGGTGAAAGAAGGATATATAACAATATATAAAGCCAAGGAATGAATATACAACCTGGATAAATGACGGAAGAAAGAGATATACGGTAATATCATAGCTACATATAGCTAGATATACATATATATAACATAAATAAGGTCAACTCGAAGTACATCCTAAATCATCAAACTAGAATTTTAAGACCTTATAATCATAGCAGGAACTAGTGTTAGTATACTCAAGGTTTCCAACTCATATGTCTAATCACGAGGTAATCATACATAATAATGTAATCGTCAGATAAAAGAGCCAGAATTATACCTCGAGTCCCAATATCGAATCATTAACCAGCTGTCACAAATTAGCCATAAAAATAATCATAACAATAACAATGACAACGTGACTAACTAGCTATCCAGGAAAATAAATACCTAATCGATCCTTTCACGAACCCCCACTGCCCTAGGCTCTGAAGGTTCAACCAACATATAATACACTACAAGTCATACTCCTCATCCATACCTATGCAACCTTCTATAAAACTGATAGATATAGGCGCATACTGGTGACAAGCAATGCGCATGCATGAATGAATACCCAAAAATACAATCCATAATACCATAAGTAACCCAGACCGTTGAACAAACTCCATATATAATGATGATGTGATATACGAGGTTGTTGCAGAACCTCTATAATGATGATGTGATATACGAGGTCATCGCACAACCTCTAAAACCTCCGCACAAACTCTATAATAATAATTTGATACACTAGTTCATCACACAACCTCTACAATGATGATATGATACATGAGGTCATCACATAACCTCCAAGGCCTCTGCAAAACCTTTATAATGATAATGTTATACACGAGGTCATCACATAACCTCTGAGATAATTGCACAGCCTTTATAATAATAATGTGATACATGAGGTTGTCACACAACCTCCAAAACTATAAATCCATTATCCAGGATAAACTTCGGGACTAAATCATTATAAACATGTAGAAAGAGTCAAAATCTCTCACGACCGGAGTAAATAGTAGTGTTGAAATCATAGGCCAAAATCCATATGGACGAAATCTCTAAAACACCATTTTCATCCTTGAATGCACATAAATCACCCATTAAGGTGGTGTGATTCCCGTAATGAAGAAATATATTTAAAAGGCAAAAAGTGAGATTTTATCCCTTCTTAGGAAAAATAGTAGTAAAATCATAATTTAGTTAGAATCATACCATTTATCATCTTAGTGGTCGTGAATATATCAAATATATGCATGTCATCACCAGTATTCACACAATGAAATCATAACCATCAACATATCTATAAACTATGGCCGCATCCTTCTCAAGGATAATGTAACGCCCCAATTTTCTGAATCAGAATGCTACACGGAGCTCATGACCCCGAGGAACCACAAGCTAACCTATGACTGATATATGTAACTGTACACTATATAATATATATATAATACACAGAAAAACCTGAACATGTAGGCCATAAGGTTCAACTGAAGAGATATAGTAACATCCATAGGGTAATAATACCCAAAATAACTGAATATAAAACTGAATACTGAATCTGATAGCTAAATCTGACTAAATCTAAAAGCCTCTCAATACTGTCTGAATAAGGAGTTGAAGGAACATATCTCCAACTAACTCCGTAAAATTGAACTGAAGTAATAAATGAATAAATCAAATCATACTATCCTCAAATGGATGAGGACTCACTGCAACACTACGACTGGAAAGCTACTACTGGTCTGGAACTCATGGCTCTGGACCTATGGTGTAACTTGAAAAGAAAGAACCATAGTGCAAATGCGTCAGTACAACTGAAGTACTGAATATATGAGTGAGGTAGGCTAATGCAAAGGGTTTACATGCATGAATAATGCTAACTGACTTACTAATATAAATGTAAGAGTACAAACATATATACATAGTAACTGAGATCGTGAGTACGTGATAGCTAAATCTATATGCTAATACATGACTGGAACTGTAGTTCTGATAACATGAGTGACTGTGTCTGACAGTCCTGAATCTAGTAGAACTCTCTGAGTCCCGTGCTAGAACTGAATTTAACTGTATCTAGTAGTCCTAGTATACTGATATCTAAATAACTATTTGAGTTTTTTCACTGAGACTGATACTAAAACTGTGGGAGGTAGTTGTTTAACCGACATGCCCCATGTATACCATTACAGCTAAGCTGGGGTCCAATCTCTGCCCCGACTGGAAGGGTGTCAATATCGCGCCACTGGTAAGGATAGTTATGAGTAACCCTTATCTGGAAGGTACTCAAAGTGAGAACGGCGGGACCCTAAACTGACAGGTTAAGCCACCTCATCAACCCTAATCTGACAGGTTAAGATGTCTCAACCTAGCTGGCTACGTAGTTCTGGAACACAAGGATGACTGCTAAAAATCACACCCTGAACTGGCAGGTGAGTTCCCATCCTTGGGTTCACTTTGTGCTAACTTCTACTCCTATCTGAAGGGACTAAACATGATTCAACTGGCTGTACATGGACTGAATAACTGACATTAATTGACTGATGGAGTAGTACTATTATCTGAGAGTTAATTGAGATCATGAGATTTCTGATGTTTCCTGAGTCACATGACTGACTGAGTTCTATAGAGTATAGCTTGACTGAGATTTATCATGGCACATGACATGGCTCTAGGCACACAACTATATTTTTAGGGTACGAATACCCCCAGGACTCGATAGAAGGAACTGGCACACATAACATGACTTGATCACAAGATTAGAGTCCACAATTCATAATATTATAAGTAGGGGATAGTATACTTCATGTATTTATTCACATCTCAACATGGTAGGGAGAGCATGGATACATTTCGTGTATATAATTCATATTTCTATTATCACACATGCTTCATGCCACAACAACAACAACAACACATAAATAGCATGGAAATTCATATAAAAGTGTATATATAATATGGACTTGTCATTTAGATATTATGGAATCATGTAATTATGGGTTTCTAGCATCCTAGGCATTTTACCAAACACCTTGCATGCATTCTTTAAAGCATAGGTGGATTTCATACTTGCATCATATCAAAGCACCTAAAGTTTATGTTTTTCAACTAACAACCACATATATTTCATGAAAACATCTTTAGATATCATTTAGAAACTTAAACAACAATCATCAACATGTACATGCTTATATCACCACAAAAAGTTTACAAAATAACATTTAAAAACATGGTTCTTGAGCTCTATGAATGGATTGGATCCATAGATAAACACTACGCATACCTTAGATTAAGAATTCATGGAATGTATAGTTGAATTTGCTTGAAGCTTGAAACCCCAATGGAAACCCTAGACTTGTTCTTGACTGTTCTTGAGTGACTTTCGATAAAATTACTATAAAGGGCTGATTTGGCGATTTAATCTCGTGTTTAAAGAGTATATATAGGGTTTTGGGAAGTTACCATATTGCCCTTGAGGATTTTAAGATGAAAACTAAAAACTACGCAAAATTTATCCCGATTTAGGGCCCTAGCGCAATGCGAAGCTTGGTAAAATGCCAATTATTGCGACCTGGAAGCTTGGCGCAAAGCGGGGCTATCACGGAGGCTTTCTGGAAATTTACGAGTGCCATTTTGGCCTCCGGCGCGACGCACCATGCACTGAAATGGCATTAGTCTTACAGCAAAAACTTAAAATAACCATAACTTCTTCACCGGGTGTCTGTTTTAGGCAAATTTGGTTTCGACAGAAATCTTATTAAATTATCTATCTGTTGGTAGGTCATGGGATCAAAAATTTATAGTATAATAAGAGATATTCTCATTTGAAATTGACAATACAAATATCCTTCTCAAGAATTCAATCGGTAAGGAATGTTTTGATTCACACAATAGCTAGGACATATTTGAGACCTTAATTCACATCAACCTTGATTATGAAACTACCAAGGAACCATGATGTACTATACATGAGCTTGAAACAATGAGATAATAGTGAGTTGGATTTTTTGGGGTATTACAATATATCCCCCTTGGGAACATTTATCCTTGAATGAGACTTAACTGAGAGGGAAGAATAAGACAAGCCGATCATCAACTTGACGGACTAAAACATGATCTCATGACTGACATGCTAAACATGCTGAACTCATGCATATCTGATGCATGGATAACTGGTACATGGATGCGTAACTGAGCAATCTGATAAACTGAGCTTCTCAAGATGAGAATGCATATCTGATGCATGACCTTATAATTGAACTGATACATGAATGCATGACTGAGGATGCAATAGTAATAGATACCAAGTTTAAATTGGGTACATGAACATAAAACTAAATAAGCTTAAGAAGAACTGTTACCTTGAGCTTGATTTGAATTTGCGGGGAAGAGGTGAGGATACTTGGTACACATATCTGTTTCTGTTTCCCAAGTAGCTCTCTCATGAGAATGATTTCACCAAAGAACCTTAACTAGAGAGACTTCTTTGTTCCTCAATCAACGAGTCGGATATTCTAAGATTTCAGCTGGAATCTTTTCATGAGAGAGGCTGTTTTGAATATCAATGCTCTGAACAGGGACTACAACTGCTGGGTCACCTATGCACTTCTTAAGCAAAGAGACATGGAAGACTGGATGAACTAAGGCTAGATCTGAAGGCAATTCTAGCTCATAAGATACCTTGCCGAAGCGACTGAGAATCTTGAAGGGACCGATATATCAAGGACTGAGTTTCCCTTTCTTATCGAACCTCTTCCTTTCTTCATGGGAGAGATCTTAAAATAGACATAGTAATTGACCTTGAACTTGAGATCCTTCCTACGAACATCTGCATAAGAATTCTGTCGGCTCTGAACAGCCTGAAGTCTCTCTCTGATCAACTGAACTTTCTCTAAGGGGTCGAATACTAAGTCAGGACCTATGACTGAGGCCTCACTAACTTCGAACCAACTAATCAGAGATCTACATCTCCTACCATAGAGAGCTTAGAATAGAGCCATCTGAATACTGGAATGATAGCTATTGTTGTATACAAACTCAATCAAGGCCAAGTGGTCATCCCAACTTCCCTTGAAATCAATTGCACACGCCCTTAGCAAATCTTCAAGAGTCTGAATGGTTCTTTCTGCTTGATCATCTGTCTGAGGATGAAACATTGTACTGAGATAAACTTAGGTACCGAGACTCTTTTGGAATGCTTTCCATAAGTAAGAGGTAAACTGGGTACCTCTGTCTAAAATGATAGATGAGGTAATACCGTGTAATCTGACCAACTCCTTAATGTAGAGTTTGGCGTAATCCTCGGCTGAATAGGAGGTACGAACCGGAAGAAAATGGGCTGACTTGGTCATTCTATCTACAATGACCCAAACTGAATCATGCTAATGATGAGTTCTAGGCAACACGAAGTCCATGTTCACTTCTTCCCACTTCCTAGTAGAAATAGTGAACTCCTGCATGGAACCACTAGGTTTCTGATGCTCTATCTTAACCTGCTGACATGTAGAGCACTTAGCCACAAACTCTGTAATATCACTCTTCATCCCACTCCATCTATAGATCTCCCATAAATCGCAGTACATCTTAGTGACCCCTAGATGGATGGAGTATCGCGCACCATGTACTTCTGCAAGAATTCATTGCCTCAAGTCATCTACACCTGGAATGCACAAACGACCCTGACAACGAAGAACACCATCTCCCCCTTAGGAGAAAACCTAAAGTTTTTGATTCTGAACTGACTCTTTCAGGTTGACAAGGCTAAGATCCATGTCTTTCTTTTCTTTTACCTTGAAAAATAGAGATGACTCTGAACTACTTTGAACACATACACCACCCTATGAAGAGTCGACTAAGCAAACACCTAGTCTGGCAAGCTGATGGATTTCTTGAGCTATCTTTTTCTCGCTATACTTAATGTGAGAAATACTACCCATGGAGAGTCTACTTAGAGCATCGTCCACAATGTTGGCCTTGCCCAGATGATAAAGGACACTCATGTCATAGTCCTTCAAGAGCTCTAACCACCTTCTCTGATGAAGATTGAGATCTTTTGGAGAAAAGACATACTGGAGACTCTTATGATTTGTGAAGACGTCTACATGAACTCAGTAAAGATAATGCCTCCAAATCTTCAAGGCAAAAACTACGGCTGCTAACTCAAGATCATGAGTAGGATAATTCTTCTCATGGGGCTTTAATTTTCTGGAGGCATAGGCTATGACCTTACCATGCTGCATGAGGACACAACCTAAACCCACTCTAGATGCATCACAATATACTATGAACCCATCTGAACCATCTGGAAGAGATAAAATTGGACCTGTAGTAAGTCGAGTCTTTAATTCCTAAAAACTCTTCTCGCATGAATCTGACCACTGAAACTTGACCTTTTTCTGAGTCAATCTGGACATAGGAGAGGTAATAGAAGAAAATCCCTCGACAAACCATCTGTAATAGCCAGCCAAACCCAAGAAACTCCTGATATCTATTGGAGATACAGGTCTGGGCCAGTTTCTTATCGCTTCATTTTTTTGAGGATCTACTCTAATGCCCTTACTAGAAATAATATGGCTAAGTAATGCTACTGATCTTAGCCAAAACTCGCACTTATTGAACTGGGTTAATAACTGATAATTTTTTAGGGTCTGAAGAACAATTTTGAGATGGTCTGAATAATCACGCTCAGTGCGAGAATAGATCAGAATATCATCGATAAAGACTATGTAAAACATGTCCAAGTACTGCTTGAACACACGGTTCATCAAGTCCATGAAAGCTACAGGGGCATTAGTTAGACCAAATGACATGACTAGAAATTCGAAGTGACCATACCGAGGATAGAAAACTATCTTCGGAATGTCACATTCTCTAACTCTAAGCTGATGATAGCCTGATTTGAGGTCTATCTTGGAGAAATAACTGGCACTCTGAAGTTGGTCGAACAGATCATCTATTTTAGGAAATTATTCTTGATCGTAACTTTGTTGAGCTGATGGTAATCAATACACATCCTGAGAGAACCATCTTTCTTGGACATGAATAGAACTGGCGCACCCCATGGGGATACACTGGCCTGATGAATCCCTTATCTAAGAGATACTTCAACTGATCTTTCAGTTCCTTAAGTTCTGTTGGTGCCATTCTATATGGTGGGATAGAGATAGGTTGAGTATTTAGGAGAAGGTCTACGCTGAAGTCTATTTCCCTACCTGAGGTTGATGAAAAGAACTTTGGCTTTCCTCAGATCTTGGGGAAAGAATCTGTCTAAGAAAGCTGTGACAAATTCCTCCCACCCAATGGGACCTGCGCCATCTACCCTCTCGAACTTCCACTATTTGTACCAAGTGTGAGCCACATCTTGCAACTGATATGCGGCTAACTCAGCACTCTGAATAGAAGTAACACCCATGATGTCAATGACCTTCTGAAACAAGAGAAGAACGGATTAGACTGGGAGTTTAACTTCAGATTATGCTTTCTAGCATGACATGAATACTGAAAGAAGGGAAACTATTCCTAAAACATCTTATAGCCTGCTGTACATAAATGTGGCGCGTAACACACCCATACACAAGACTCTATTAGATGCGGCTTTCAGAATTTCTAGGACTCTATTGAACCTTAGGCTCTGATACCAAGTTTGTAATGCCCTAATTTTCTAAATTGGAATGCTACACGGTGCTCATGATCCCGAGGGACCACAAGCTAACCCATGACTAATATCTGTACCTGTACACTACATAATATACATATAATATACAGAAAAACCTAAACATGTAGGCCATAAGGTTCAACTGAAGAGATATAGTAACATCCATGGGGTAATGAATACCCAAAACAACTGAATATAAAACTGAATACTAAATCTGATAGCTAAATCTGACTAAATTTGAAAGCCTCTAAGTATTGTCTGAATAAGGAGTTGAAGGAACATGTCTCCAACTAACTCCGTAAAACAAAACTGCAGTAATAAATGAATAAATCAAATCATATTATCCTCGAATGAATGAGGACTCACTGCAACACTGCGACTGGAAAGCTACTACTGGTCTGGAACTCGTGGCTCTGGACCTATGGTGTAACATGAAAAAAAAGCACCATAGCGCAAATGCGTCAGTTATACTGGAGTACTGAGTATACGAGTGTGGTAGGCTAATGCAAAAAGTTTACATGCATAAATAATGCTAACTGACTGACTGATATAAACGTAAGAGTACAAACATACATACATAGTAACTGAGATCGTGAGTACGTGGTAGCTAAATCTGTATGCTAATACATGACTGGAACTGTAGTTCTAATAACATGAGCAACTGTGCCTGACAGTTCTGAATCTGGTAGAACTCTCTGAGTCCCGTGCTATAACTGAATTCGACTGTATCTAGTAGTCCTAGTATACTGATATCTAAAGAATTTTCTAAGTTCTTTTACTGAGACTGATACTGAAATTTTGGAAGATAGTTGTTTAAACGATATGCCCCATGTATACCATTACGGCTAAGCTGGGGTCCAATCTCTACCCCAACTAGAGGGGTGTCAATACCGCGCCACTAGTAAGGACAGTTGTGAGTAACCCTTATCTGGCAGGTACTGAAAATAAGAACGATAGGACCCTAAACTGACAGGTTAAGCCACCTCATCAATCCTAATCTGACAGGTTAAGATGTCTCAACTTATGCTGGCTATGTAGTTCTGGAACACAAGGATGACTGCTAAGAATCACACCCTGAACTAGCAGGTGAGTTCCCATCATTGGGTTCACTCGGTGCTAACTTCTACTTCCATCTGAAAGGACTAAACATGATTCAACTGGCTGTACATGGACTGAATAACTGACATGCATTGACTAACGGAGTAGTACTATTATATGAGAGTTAACTGAGATCATGTGATTTCTGATGTTTCCTGAGTCACATGACTGACTGAGTTCTATAGAGTATAGCTTAACTGAGATTTATCGTGGCACATGACATGGCTCTAGGCACACAACTATATTTTTAGGGTAAGAATACCCCCAGGACTCGATAGAAGGAAACTGGCACACATGACATGACTTGATCACAAGATTAGAGTCCACAATTCATAATATTATAAGTAGGGGATAGCATACTTCATGTATTTATTCACATCTCAACATAGTAGGGAGAGCATGGATACATTTTATGTATATAATTCATATTTCCATTATCACACATGCTTCATGCCACAACAACAACAACAACAACACATAAATAGCATGGAAATTCATATGGAAGTGTATAACTAATATGGACTTGTCATTTAGATATCATGGAATCATGTAATTATGGGTTTCTAGCATCCTAGGCATTTTATCAAAAACCTTGCATGCATTCTTCAAAGAATAGGTGTATTTCATACTTGCATCATGTCAAACCACCTAAAGTTCAGGTTTTTCAACTAACAACCACATATAGTTCATGAAAACATCTTTATATATCATTTTGAAACTTAAACAACAATCATCAACATGTACATGTTTATATCACCACAAAAAGTTTACAAAATAACATTTAAAAATATGGTTCTTGAGCTCTATGAACGGATTGGATCCATAGATGAACACTACGCATACCTTAGATTAAGAATTCGTGGAATCTATGGTTGAATTTGCTTGAAGCTTGAAATCGCAATGGAAATCCAAAACTTGTTCTTGACTATTCTTGAGTGACTTTTGATAAAATTAATGTAAAGGGATGCTTTGAAGCTTCAATCCCATGTTTAAAGAGTATATATAGGGTTTCAGGAAGTTACCATATTGCCCTTGAGGAGTTTAAAATGAAAACTGAAAACTACACAAAATTTATTTCGATTAAGGGCCCTGGCGTGATGCGGAGCTTGGTAAAATGCCAATTATTGTGAACTAGAAGCTTGGCACAAAGAGGGGCTATCGAGGAGGATTTCTGGAAATTGACGAGTGCCATTTTGGCCTTCAGTACGACGCGCCATGCACTGAAATGACATTCGTCTTACAACAGAAACTTAAAATAGCCATAACTTCTTCACCGGGTGTCTGTTTTAGGCGAATTTGGTATCGACGAAAAGATTATTAAATTATCTATCCATTGGTAGGTAATGGGATCAAAAATTCATAGTATAATGAGAGATATGCTTGTTTGAAGTTGACAATACCAATATCGTTCTCAAGAATTCAATCGGTAAGGAATGTCTTGATTCACACAATAGCTAGGACATATTTGAGACCTTAATTCACATCAAACTTGATCAGAAAACTACCAAGGAACCATGATGTACTATGAATAAGCTTGAAACATGGAGCGAATATTGAGTTGAATTTTTTAGGGTATTACAGATAAACACTTTCTAGAATCCAACCATTATCATAACACAACCTTAGGCCCAATAATAGGTACATATCCGACATAATCATAACCTTAAGATTCAGGAATCACCATCACAATCCACGAAGTACATAGTAACCTTATTCTAAGGTTCATTAATATTAACAATGCCTAAATGCTAGCAACCTAAGATAACAGGATCCTAGAAGCATAATAAGTATTTCACCTTACAAGTCAATCCACCCATTTAATCCTCGAACTTCAATATTCTAGGCTAAGTCACGGTGTTCTACCCATACATAAACTATATAAACACATTATCTTGTGGATAAGAGTAGACATAAGCCTACCTCAATATCAAACTTCAAATCCTTGAATCATTCACAAAATATTTGCCTTCACTCTATGATCCCAAAATATCACCACGTTATCAAAATTGTAATTTCTGCGTCATTCAAAGCGAGACCCATATTGCCATAGAACTGGTTGAGTCAAATTTTGGGTCAACAACAGGCCTGCGGGGCTCAATAAAAAAATCCAAAATTGAACCCGTCACGGGGTCTCTCGGAGGACAAGGAATTTGCACTCAAAAGTTGAGCACAAACGGAGCACAAATTGGGTCTCAAATCAGCCCTTAAAGTTTGAGAATCCAAAACCCTAATATATAAGAATTTATTAAGAAATTGAAGAAATCTTACCATGAATTCGACAGAAAATCATGGAATAATCATTAACCACACTCCCTAAATCATCTACAAGCGTTAGTTTTAAGCTCTCATGTTATTTTAGGGTTTATCTCTCTAAGGGAAGATGAATAATGCCAAAAATCATGGAAAAGGGCTCAATTATACCCAGTCCAGGTACTCGAGAGTCGCTATTGCATTCCCGAGCTGTGCAATCACTCTATCTCTGCCCTACCATATGAGTCGCAATCATGACATGCCTATGAAAATTGCACTATCTCCCTGTCAATGGTACCGTGGTCACGGATCCTAGCTGGAGATCGCAGTCACATCAGTTGACAACTGAAATTTGGAAGTTTTTATAAGTTTTCATCAAGCACTCGGGGTTCATTCGGAATCTTGTATACACAAACGAACTATGAAATCGCACCAAGTTTGACAATTCAAATTCAATAATGCAACCAGATTTTCCATTCAAGGTTGTTTCGATCAAATGTGGATCCTACACCCAACTTTATTTTCTTAACTTTTTGACCAATATCTCAAAATGAGTTCGGGTGTCTCAAAACCCAAATCAAAGGTCCACTCAACCTAAAATCAATATTCCGGAGCTGATGGCGCTATTAGAATTATCATATCAGGTCATCTATTAGGAGTTTTGGTCCGAAACCAAATTCTAAACAACGAAAGTTTTAAAATAGGGAAATGAGCCTAAAATCCAAATGAACTGTCCGATGTCTGAAAAGACAGTTCTAGAAAGTCATAATGACATGTAGCTGCTGTAGAAAGGTTCAAAATTCTGAAGATACACGCAAACCAAGAAAATGACCTGGAGGGTCATTACATAAAGGCACCGTTGACATCCACTGGAAAATACGTTTGAAAGTATGACTTTTAAGTTTTCTTTTACATTTGATTTGGGTATTTAAGTATTTATCAATCATATATATTTTAGTATTAATTTAAATTAGACATTTAATAGAAAAAAATTATTTTACTTTGTAAAGTTTCTCGGCTTACGTCTAATTTGCGCCTCACGCTTAGGCGAATGCCTCAATGCTTAGGAAAACAACTCAAATTTTGGGATGTTTATCTTTTGATAATTTTGTTTTTCCATAACTTCTTGGTGCGTTTTTGGCTACGCCTGGCCTCGGAGCTCACCCCAAGGCTTATCTCGTGCTACCCTTTAAAACACTGATAGAGCTAATAGGTGGATGGGGGATATTTTTGTATCATTTTCACTAGGTGAAGGACAATTTAGGCCACTTCTCGTATCTAAAACTATATACGAATACTTTTAAGATAATTTTTTTCACTAACATACCGAATATAAAGAATAAATAAAACATCCACTTATATCCCTAGAGAATATGTTCGAAACTTTTTTCTCATGAAAAAAATATTTTTCTTCATACTGAAAACAACTTTTTGTGTAAATCGGGTGATTAATATTAGTAGTTTAGTTATTTATTGTATCAAGTTTTCAAGTAGGCAAAATCGGGTAATTAAATTTATTTCTCACAAGTTTTTATTTTCATTTGATGTTGATCATACATTTAAAGTTGATATTTGAAAATTTAAATTTTAAAGTTGTGACTTTTGAAACTTTAAAATAGTGTTTAGATATATATTTTATTTGAAAAATATATAAGTGGCCGTTTAACCATGAAAATTAAAATTTTTGAAGTTGGAGTTTAAGTTTGAATTGAAGTTTGAATTAAAATTGTGTTTGTCCATAAATATATTTGTACTTTTTTAAAATTTTTATGAGAAGAGGAGGATGGAAAAAGATAAAAAGAAAAAACTTTTTCTTGTTTTTCACTTTTACAAATAGAACTCCAAATTGTATTTGAAATTTTCATGACCAAACATCAACTTAAAGTTGTATTTGGCCTAATGTGAAAAAAAAAATTCTAAAAAGGTGAAAAAAAAATTATGGCCAAACGGGCAGAATTTTGTAAGTAAAAGTAAAAATTTTCTCCCAAAAAATTAAATCTAAGAATCAGATCAAATATATATTAGTGAAGTTAAAATTTTAAAGAGAAAATACATCATTTTACCCCTAAACTTCTCCACATAACTTACTTTAGACCCTAAACTATACGGGCAATTATATACCCCTCTTAATAACTTTGAATTGAATTAAATAAAATTCCGCAGAACTTATCTGAAGTTAAGGGTGGCAGTGTCGGACACGCGCATTTTGATTCGTTCATGTCATTTAATGATATTATATATTTAAACCCGACCGAACCCTTATTAAAACCCAACCCAACCCTTAAAACCCGACCCAATCCTAACAAATACCCCTAATTCCCTTAGTAAATGCCATTTCTCTTACTTCTTCAGCCAAAATCGTGATTTTAGGTTCCCTCTCAACTCTATTTCATCAAAAATTAGATGATCTACAACTCGATTAGGGGTCAAACAGGTTGGTTTTAGGGTTTTTCATCGCGTAAAAATTATTTGAGTTGTTATATTTGGATTTTAGGGTTTTTATATCCCATAAAAGTTGATTTTTGTTCTAAAGATTGTATTATTTTTTTTTACTTTTTCAAATTAACTATGGATTTTGTGTACATTACATTGATTTTCATCATCAAGAAAGTTACAACATCGTATAAAGTACCATGGAGGTATTGTTATAGACTGTTTTGATGTCAATATTGAGATATTTTTCTACTTTGAGTTTGTTGGGTATATGAAAGAAATTGGTTATAATGTTTTCGTGTATTGTCTTATCAGACCTCCTAAACATAATTATCTAGTAAAAGTGACTTGTTATAGGGATATTTTAGGTATCTAACCTCAACTTAAAAATGGAGATATAGTTCAACTTTATGTGTCACATTTAGTAAATAAACCTCATGTGGTACCTGCCATTGAATATAGTTCCCGTGTGGATGGATAATATTCTACTTCTTTTGACAAAGAGTCCAATCAAGACTGTGGGATTAGTGAAAAATTAGAGTTTGAAGAGTGCTTTGTAAAGGCTGCAACACCTCAAGAGCCTTTTGTGAGTGAAAATTTAAATAGTGGTGTTGTTACTACTAGTGTTAGGGAGTTGA
This sequence comes from Capsicum annuum, assembly GCF_002878395.1. Lineage (NCBI taxonomy): Eukaryota > Viridiplantae > Streptophyta > Magnoliopsida > Solanales > Solanaceae > Capsicum > Capsicum annuum. The sequence continues at coordinate 72,113,395 of NC_061120.1, read as the reverse complement.
GTGATGTTGGTGTTGTTGGTTCTAATCATGAGGAGTTAGATGGTATAAAGGAAAACGTGGATAGTGGTGTTTCTGCAACTGTTGAGCAGCACTTGGGTAGTGCACCCTCTACTAGTATTGTGGAAAATAGTGGTGGGGTTGCTGCTACTGGTGAGCAGATCTTGGGTAGTGATGGTGGTGCTGCTCCTCATTGTGAGCAAAACTTGGGTGGGACTAGCTTTGTTACTGCATCAGAGGTCCCAATAATTTCATCTAGTTGGGAAAGTGAAACTGATAATACTGCAAATTCTGATTATGAAGGTAAAGATAAATATGGTAGTGATGTTCATCAGGAGGTTAGAATTTTTTGGAAAGAAAAGAGAGCTGCCAAAAATAAGAGAGTTGAAGAAAAAAAAAGGAAGAAGAAAGAGCTTAGAATTGAAGGTGTTAGTTTAGGTAAAAAAAGGTGTTGACTTAGGATATAATGAGTTCTTATCCAACAATAAAACTACTTTAAAGGGCAAAGTAGTTGGAGATGAGACATATTTTGATTCTGATGTATATATTAGCTTTGAAATAGCTAGTTATGATGGAAATAATGGGGATGATGAAGTAGAAAAACCTGCAAGTAGAGAAGGAAAAACAAGAAGAGCAGAAAGAAATCATAAGAGAATTGTCTTTGATCCTACTTGTAAAAAAATAGTTTGGGAGCTTGGTCTTTTTTTTTTTGAAAATGTTCAGTAATTTAGAAAAGCTATTACTATATATATTGTGCAAGAACATGTAGAATTAGACAAGTATGTCAATGAACCAAAAAGGTGAGAGTAAAATGTATTGATGTTTACCTATGATTGTTGTTTGGAAGCCATGATTCTAGAACTGGAGATTTTCAGGTGAAGAAGTATAATCTAGTGCACATATGTAATGCCATAATCAAAAACAAACTTATGAATTCAAAATACTTGGAAGAGAGATACAAGGATAGTACTATATTTGAACCTGACATTAGAGTTTTTCAGTTTCAAAACTTGATGAAAAAAGAGTTGGAGGTCTATATTGGGAGGACAGTGGCAAAAAACGCTAGAAATATTGTGTTGTCACAGATTATAAATGATTAAAGAAGTTTAAAAGGATTTTAAATTATAGAGATAAGTTGTTAAAGACCAATCCAGGTACCAGATGTGTGGTAAAGCTTAGTGAAGAAATCTTTGAAGATGAGAAAAAGTTTCAATAATTTTTTATATGTTGTGATGCTTTGAAGAAAGAATTCAAAGCTAGTGCTAGGAGATGTATTGAATTTTATGGTTCTTTTTGAAAGGTGTTTGTAAAGGTCAACTACTTGTGGTTGTTTGTAAAGATGGGAATAATCAGATGCTATCACTAGTTTGAGCAGTGGTTGAAGTAGAAAACAAGTTCACCTTGATATGATTTGTTAGACTTGTGAAGAATGATCTTGAGCTGGGAGATGAGTCAAAATTAACTTTATCACTGATATGCAGAAGGTAATGTATTTATTATTTATTTTCTTTATTTTTTTATTTTAACTATATTTTTTGTTTTTAACTATAATCTCCAATATTTACTTTCTGTTGAAGGGTCTTGACAATGCAATTATAGAATTATTGTCAAATGCAGAACAAACAATGTGTGCAAGACATATTCTAGCCAATTGATCCAAATATTGGAAGGATATTGAAAGGAAAAGTTGCTTTTGGAGATGTGCCAAATCTACATATGAGCGGGAACTAAGAAGAAATTTGGATCACATTGAGTTGTTAGGGGATAAAATTTGTGAAGACCTACTGTATTACAACATTGAAAGGTAGTCCAAAGTGTACTTCAAGTATCATAGTTGTTGTGATAGCTCGGAAAAAAACATGGCTGAAAGTTTTTGTTCATAGATATTGTGGCCCAGACACAAGAATATCATCATAATGCTTGAGGAAATAAGGGTCAAGATGATGAGAAGAATAGAACAATTAAGAGAGTTTGTTGATACTTGGTTGAGTAATATTTCCACAATGGTGCTAAAAGTATTGCACAATAACACATCAAAATCAATTAAGTGTAACCTTGAGTGGAATGACGAGTTCGATTTTGAGGTTAAGGTAGTTGGAGAAATACTTTCATAGTGAATTTGAGAGATAGAACTTATACTTATAGGTCTTGAATGTTGAAAGGTATACTTTGTTGTCATGCTATAGTTGCACTGCATTATACGAGATTAGAGATAATTCATTATGTTGCACATTGGTGTACCAAGGAAACCTACCTTAAGACCTATAGTTACTACATTCAGCCACTTACTAATATGCAAATGTGGTCAAAATCAACCAACCCATCTGTTTTACCTCCAACAATAAAACACCTACCAAGAAGACCTAGCAAATCTAGAAGAAAGAAGCAAAATAAAAATAAAATTGAAAAGTTGTCTAAACATAGTGTTGAGATGAGCTGCAACATATGTCATGCCAAGGTTCATAATAAGAAGGGTTGTCATTTGGCTATAAGTTCAACAAAATTAAGTGTAGGTTCCTCTACAGCATCAAGCACAAAAAGAGATAGGAAGACCAAAAGGGTCTACAAAGGTAAAACTTGACTTGTCATTTACTACTAGTTTATTTCTCTTTTATTTTCTTACATTTTTTGTTATATATTATAGGTTGTTGTTGTTGCTACTGGTAGAGGAAGGGGAGCTGATGTTGAGGCTACTATAGATGGTGTTGGTAGAGGAAGAGGATCTGCTGCTACTGTTACTGCGGGTGGTATTGGTAGAGGAAAAGATGTTGCACCTTCTACTATCGATGGTAATGGTAGAGGTAGAGGAGTTTTACCTTCTACTGTTGTTGGTGTTGGTAGAAATAGAGGAAGAAGAGTTACATCTTCTACTATTGGTGGTAATGGTAGAGGCAGAGCAGTTAAAGCTTCTACTATTATTAGTGTTAGTAGAGGTAGAGGAAGAAGAGCTAGTGCTAATAAATAAAGAGAAGCTGATGGTGTCACTGCTATTGAAAAAGGTAGAGGGACACCTTTTAAGAGACCTAGGATGATTGGAATAGGGGTGCTTCAGATAGAGAGTAGTTATAAAATTCTCAATGTAAGTTAAATTTGATGAGATTTCTCTAGTTTAAAGCTAAGATTTTAAAAGTTTTAAGTAAATTTATTCTATTTTATTTTTTTCAGCTTAGAATGCCTATGTACTCCTCCATAGTGACTGACTAACTGGACATCTTGGATATCACAAACCAATATCAGGTGAGAAATGTAAAAGAAAGAAAGTTGTGACCCAATAAGATCTTGAAGTCATAAGAGAACAGAAAAGGATAAGGACAAGGTCAAATACTTCTGAAGTGAATCATCTAAGCCAAATAAGTTCATCAACCTTTCAGTAGAAGAAGCCTGATTTCTGTTGTTGTGTATTGATGTTATGTACTGAAATAGTGGTGATTTTCATTTAGCTAATTTCTATTTTGATTAGTGACTTTAACTATAAAGTTGTGACTACACTAATTTGATGTGTCATTGTATTATGAAAATACGAATGCACTTTTGTCCACAATTTTTTGCAGAAATATGAGTAGTTGTGACTACACCATTTTGATGTGTCTATTTGGAGCATTTATGCAGTAGTATCTGCACAATTTGACTATTAGCAGTTGTGGTTGTACTATTTTACTATATTTGCAGGAGGAATTTATGCAGTTGTGACTACATCATTAAGGGTAGTTTGTGCAGTCTAACTTTACTAGTACTAAGGTAACTTTATTACAAAATATATAAAAAAAACAAATGCGTAAAAAGCAATTATTCATTCAACAACCTTTCTTCATATATATCAAAAGACAACCACCAGTCAAAGTACATTGCAAAAGAAGCTTAAAGAAGTTGCACCACTCAATATAAAATATGCTAGTTATCATCTAACAACAACCTAGTGCTCAATAGACAACCACCAACCTAAGTACATTACAGAAGAAGCTTAAAGAAGTTGCACCATTCAATACAAAATATGCTACATATAATCTAACAACAACATAGTGCTAACATAACCTCATTGAACCTTTCTTTATATGTATCATCCCAAGCTAATAGCTTCTAGCTATTAGTAGTACTATAAAACAAAACACAACAAATTTGGTGGCTTTTCTCCACTTCTTCTCTCTTCTTTGATCTTTTCAATCTCTTCTTCCAACTTCTCCAATTTCATATCAACACAGTTATCATCTTGTTTGGATTCTTTGGGCTTGTCTACTTCATGAGAAGCTTCCTCAATAAATTTGTTCAACTCAAATTTTTCAACTTCATTAACCGATGCATGATTGTAAATATATCGAGAATACTCAACTAAATTCTCAAGCTCACCTAATTTCTCTATTAGTTTAGGAATCATATATTTAGATCTCGGATATATATCTTCTCTATCCCTCCAACACCAAAAATCGCAAGATCTTGGACCCTTCAATGATGAAAAATAAAGAATGAATTAGTCTTTAATTAAATCTATTGAAATAGTAAAAGCAAAAAATTTGACATTTACCCCATAATATGAACATGCCCAATATCTTCTATAGGGATTCCTCGAAGTCCATAATGTCTTCATATGCAACAAAAATCCGTTATTACAACAAACTTCTTGCTTCAAAGTATTGCCATTTTCTTTCATACAAAGTTTGGTCAAATTTACCGACCTCATTGTGTGCTATAAAAAATTGATTTCAACAAATTAATTTTAAAACGGAAGAGAAATCAATCTCAATTTTTACTTAAATTTCATAGATGAAGCAGATTTTGGATAGATTGACGAAGGTGATGAGCAATTTAGGGTTTTTGAAGAGAGTTTGGATAGGGTGATTTGGGGATTTTATAACCATTATATTATTTTTTTAAAAATTGTTTAGAAAAAAATTAAAAGGCAAAATTACCTATTTAAGGCGCCCAGCGGCACGCCACTTCACTTGGGTTTCGAAGGGTGGAATTTAATTCACTTTAAAGTTATTAAGAGGTATATAATTATCCGTATAATTAGGATTTAAAAAAAGTTATGCTGAAAAATTTATGGGTGAAATGATATATTTTCTCATTTTTAAATGATTCAAAATTTATGGCGAACCTTATCTTAGACTAGTTGGCTACGTCGTGCTACGCACGGTCTAATGTTGATCCTTAAAAATTCTATGTTATGTATAATTCTATCATTTAATTAAAATCTTTATTTGTTTGGTTGATAAATTCTAAGTTAGGCATATATTATTATATTTAGATTGATGGAATTTATATAACAATATTTTAAGTTGTTCAAACTTTTGTGACATTGATAGTCAATTATATTGTTCAGCTGTTCAAACAATATTTATTTGATTTAAAATTCTTAAACTAATTAAAAAGTATTAGTTGTCATTAATTATGATAGACTTATAATAAGGAAATATTTTATCATAAATATATTTAATTAATTTTCTACTCTTAAATATTAGAAAAAATAGTGAAAAAGTTTAAATAACATTTCTAAGATCCTTTACACTTTTAATATATTATAGATTATAGATATAGATATAAATATAGATTATAGATATAGATATGTACAGATATATAGATATTATTAATTTTTTAATATTTAAATGACGTATAATAATTAGTTAGGGGTAATGCAGTAAAATTACGATTGAAATAGCTGAAACAGACATGTGACCATGAGCAATTTGCTTCAGTTACAGCTGAAACAGACATGTCGAGCATGAGTAACCTGCTTCAGTTGCTTCTTTGATAGTTATTATATAATTAATTAGGAGTAATATTGTAAAATCACATTGAAGTAGCTGACTGGCCCCCGTAACCGAGAAGGCCCGGGAGAACCAGCTTATAACCTTATACTTCCCATGCATACCTCTATGACAACCCGAAATTCGGACAGTATCATGTCGCATATAAAAGGGAATAATCACCTGTATAAGCTCGAGCACACATATATATGTATATACAATACTTGGCCGTTGGAGCTATCACGTCTATTAACAAAACACCACCTTGAGTGTACATTAGGTCTACAAAGCCTCTAGACAATACACAGATTTTAACTAAGGTCGGAACATACCCCACCATATAACTAACTTCTATACGATACCAAAAGTGACTGGATATGACACGGAAAGCACCGAAGCAAACTGGAGCTTACCAAAAGCAACTGGATATCCTGGCTCCTACTTGTGCGGTGTATGAGCTGAGGTACCTGTGCCTGCAGCATAAAATGCAGGTCCCCCGTGGGGGATGTCAGTACGAAATATGTACTAAGTATGTAAAGCTGTAGATAATCACATATGATATAGGAGCTCAATAGAAATCAGAAACAAGTGAATAAATCGTAATAGGAGTGGACCACACTTACTAGAACTTGTGACAACCTGTACATTGTATTTATTCAATCACTTTACCTTCGTTCTTATCATCTTTGTAATCATTACTGTACTATACTGTGTCCATTAGGCTGCCTCTAGTACATATCAACTGGGATCGACCCATGATAGGCTTATACCCCTGGGATACCACCCATAAACACATAAATAGGGATCGACCCATGATAGGCTTATGCCCCTGTGATACCACCCGATAAGAGAGAACTTCCATCACTTAGTTCAATTAATCTTTGAGATTGTTATTTCGGTCGCCACCGCATCTTTGATACTTTGAAACAATGATACATCAATAAGAGACATATAAATAGACCATCAATGCAATAACAATGAAGTAAGAACACATTGTCACATCAATGAAGTGTTTTGGAGTCATCAATGCCATAACAATAAAGTAAGAACTTATTGGTATATCAATGAAACGTTTTGGAGTCATTAATAGCTCATGGATCCTGTTTGAGTAACCGGATACCTTCTGACATTCATTAGTGCAATAAATATGTAAGATTTGGAAGACAAGTAAGTATTGGAATGTCTTGATACCTCGTAGGGTGGAAACAAGTTCATTGGTAACATAGGACATCATACAAAACCATTATGGATCACATGTTATTGAATAACTTTGGAAACTTTCTTAATAGAACAATTGTTCACTTTTATGCCAAAGATATGGTATAGAGTATGCTTTACATACCTGACTGTCAACCTTCAATACTAGTCCCAAATGGACTTCCCGTCTTTTTGGATTACTTATCTACAATGAACATATATAGCAATCTACTATTAGCAACCAAACGTCACAATTCAATTATGTGAATTCACCAAACTAGTGGTTGAGTAGTAAGCCTTAATTACACCATAAAGGGTGTCACTTTAACCCTCTTATACTCCAATTACATTCACATGCTATGCATATTCATACAACATCCTCCAATATCAAGTTTGGATTCATTTATCCTTCCAACCAATCCATTAAACCAAATTAAGCCATAGACATAAATAATCATCAATTCAATAGTATATCACCATATCCACCTTCCATAACTCAATTACCATATCTACCTTCTATAACCCAATTACCATATCCACCTTCCACAATTCAATACAACCAAACCATGCAAAATAGTCCATAACCCTATTTCTATCACCTTTCAATAACAACCAATACATATAATCCTCTATCACACATATAAATATGGAAAAGAACAAGAAAAACAATATTCATACCTTAGAATTCACCTTTTAATTATGCAATCCTGTTTGCATAAATAATAGGTGTCGTTCGAAGCTCTCAAGATGACAAACGCAGTTATCGGATTACTTTGGAATTTCTACGGTTGAATCAAAAGTAATTTAAAGGTCAAATTTGGCTAGGGTTTGTTCTTTCTCAATGATTGATGATGAAAATAAGTTTTTGAACTCATATACATGTATATATACACATATTCCCGTCCATAATATAATAGGAAATGACCAAAATGCCTTTAAAATTTAAATAATGCCAAATCTGTCCTTTGGTGGACTCTTTTGATAAGCTAAAGTAGATCGACCATAACTCTTTGCTCGGATATCAGATTTGGGTGAAATTGGTATCGTTGGAAAGATAATTCAAAGGGCTTTCATTTCATATAAATTAGGCCACCCAGTTCATTCTGTACAAGGATTTATGGTTATTTGAAGTTGATCCTAAAAATCTATTTTGAGAGGATGAAGTAAAACGAGTATAACTCCTTACTCAGACATTGGATTTGGATGAAACCAATTGCATTGGAAAGAACATTCAAAGATTTTTCTTTTCATAGGTCGCATCTCTCCAAGTGCATTATATTAAGGGAGCTATTATCGTTCGAAGTTGACCCAAAAAATTGGCTGGCCTCACTAGTTTGTGTGCAGGAAATTTTCCTGCACATTTACTGTTCCCAAATATCTCGGCCACCGTTTTATAGTTTTGAACGTGCTCGATTATATCCGAAACCTATCCGTTTTTGGAAATCTTTATATCATTGGAAAGCTTATTCAATAACCTTCGCATGAAACCATCGACGGGCAAATTCTGGTATAAATTAAATAAAAAAAATAATTCCATATAAATAAGACCACTACACGTACTTGAATACGCCAATACACGTACTTGAATATGGGGTGTTACATCCTTCCCCCCTTTAGGACATTCGTCCTTAAATGTTATCGTAGTTATTCAACCAAAACAAGTCCAAGTCCATCATTAACGTTCACATCATCACATAAATACTATGCATATATAAAAAAAAAACTTACTTGTTAATGTTCTAACTCCGTTTCTTGAACTTCCTCTTCATCTTTGAACAAATAAGGGTACTTAGATTTCATTGCTTCCTCAGCTTCCCATGTAATCTCTTCCGTTTAACGATTTCTCCAACGTACTTTCACCGATGCTATCTCTTTATTTCTTATCTTCTTAACTTGGCGATCTAGAATAGAAATAGTCACTTCCTCATAGGTAAGATCTTCCGCAATTTGCACATCCTCAGTAGAAGTGATATATGATGGATCTCCGATGCACTTTCGAAGCATTGACACATGAAATACCGGATGTACTGATGAGAGCTCTTGGGGTAGCTCTAATTCATATGCAACTTATCCAAACCTTCGAGAATCTTATGCGGGCCTATGTAACGTGGACTCAACTTCCCTTTCTTGCCAAATCTCACTACCCCTTTTATTAGTGATACCTTCAAAAATACCCAATCACCTATAGAAAACTCTAGCCCTCTCCTTCTACTATCCGCATATGACTTGTGTCGACTTTGGGCTGTTTTCAGTCGTTACTGAATTTCTTTAACCTTCTCTATGGCTTGATAAACAAGATCCAGTCCGAACAAAAGAGTTTCACCCACTTTAAACCATCCTATTGGTGATCTACACTTCCTTCCATATAAAGCTTCATATGGTGCCATTTTGATACTTGAATGATAGCTATTATTGTAGGCAAACTCAATAAGAGGTAAATGATCATCCCAGTTTCCCTTAAAATCTATTACACAAGCTCGTAGAATATCTTCAAGTGTTTGGATGGTACGTTCTGCTTGTCTATCTGTTTAAGGGTGAAAAAATGTACTCAACTTCATTTGCATTCCCAAACACCTCTGAAAAGACTTCCAAAAGTTTGCGGTAAATTGGGTTCCCCGATCTGATATAATAGAGATTGGCACTCCATGTAATCGGACTATCTCTTTAATGTATAACTTCGCATACTCTTCAACTGTGTAAGTGGTCCTAACTGGTAGGAAATGTGTGGATTTGGTAAGCCTATCAACAATCACCTATATAGAATTAAACTTCCGGGATGTACGAGGTAAACCAATAATGAAATCCATGTTGATCATGTCCCACTTCCAGCTGGGAAGATCAATGCATTACATATAACCTCTGGGTTTTTGGTGCTCAACTTTAACTCATTGACAATTTGGACATTCAGCTACAAATTCTGCAATGCTCTTCTTTATGTCATTCCACCAATACATATCTTTCAAATCTTGATACATTTTGGTTGATCCTGGATGAATGGAATATCTTGAACAATGTGCCTCTATCATAATCTTCTTTCTTAGCTCGTCTACATCCGGCACACACAATCGGTTTTGGCACTAAAGTACTCCTTCTCGCGTAAGCTCAAATGCCTTGGTTGCACCACTCTGAACGTTCTCCTTAAGCTGTAATAAAATAGGATCTGCATATTGCTTCTCATTCACTTCATCTACTAATGAAGATTCTGCAGCATTATGTATGATAAGCTCTTTATCCGGAGTTTCAAGAAGGCGAACTCCCAAATTAGCTAACTTGTGAAGATCTTTAATCATCCCTTGCCTTTCTATAGGCGTCATCATAGCCTTATGACTTAACGCATCAGCTACCACATTTGCTTTCCCTGGATGGTACAAGATATCAATATCATAGTCCTTTAATAGTTCAAGCCATCTCCGCTGCCTTAAATTTAGATCCTTCTGATTAAAAATATATTACAAGCTCTTATGGTCAGTATATATATCAACATGAACCCCATATAAGTAGTGGCGCCATATCTTTAAAGCAAAAATAATTGTTGCCAGCTCAAGATCGTGTGTAGGATAATTTTTCTTGTGTGGCCGCAATTATCTAGAAGCATATGCTATTACCTTACCATGCTGCATCAATACATATCCTAAACCAATTCTGGAAGCATCATAATACACTGTATACCCTTCGGTGCCTTCTGGAAGTACCAACATGGGTGTAGAAATCAACTTGTTCTTTAAGTCTTGAAAACTCTTCTCACAGGCATCATTCCATTGGTATTTGGATGCTTTATGGGTTAGCTTGGTTAAGGGTGCTGAAATGGAAGAAAAGCCTTTAACAAACCTTCTATAATAACCGGCTAACCCGAGAAAACTATGAATCTCCGCAGGCATTGTGGGCCTTGGCCAGTTCTTCACAGCTTCTATTTTTTGAGCATCAACCTTTATCGCTTCACTAGATACAATATGACCCAAAAATGCCACCGACTTTAACCAAAACTCACATTTAGAGAACTTTTCATAAAGCTTACAATCACGAAGAGTCTGCAATACCTGTCGTAAGTGATTGGCATGGTCCTCTTCTGATCTAGAATAAACTAGAATATCATCTATAAAAACTATTACAAATACATCCAGGAATGGCTTAAACACCCTATTCATCAAATCCATAAAATTTGTGGGTGTATTTGTTAGCCCAAATGACATAACTAGAAACTCATAATGACCATACCGTGTTTGGAAAGCTGTCTTGGGTATATCCTTCTCTTTAACCCTCACTTGGTGGTAACCTGACCTCAAATCAATCTTAGAAAAGCACTTGGTGCCCTGTAACTGATCAAATAAATCATCAATTCTTGGGAGAGGATATTTATTCTTAATAGTCACCTTATTCAATTACCGATAATCAATACACATCCTCAGCGAGCCATCCTTTTTGCATACAAATAACACTGGTGCTCTCCAGGGGCACATACTAGGCCTTATGAATCCCTTCTCTAGAAAATCTTTCAATTGCTCTTTCAATTCTCGTAATTTTGCTGGGGCCATTCTATACGGAGGAATGGAGATTGGTTGGGTGCCTGGTATTACATCAATACCAAACTCTACTTCTCGTTCAGGAGGTAAACCTGGAAGATCTTTAGGAAATACATCAGAAAATTCATTTACCATCGGAACAGCATGAAGAGTTGGTGGCTCTGCTTCTGTATCCCTTACTCTAACTAAATGATATATGTATCCCTTGGAAATCATTCTTCTTTCCTTAAAATAAGAAATAAATCTACCTCTTGGCGCGCTAATTTCACCTTTCTATTCAAGGACTAATTCATTTGGAAAATGGAAATATACCTTTTTCGTGCAGCAATCAATTGTGGCATAACAAGACACCAACCAGTCCATACCCATTATAACATCAAAATCTACCATTTCTAAATCCACAAGATCAACCATCATATCACGATAACAAACAGTTACTATGTAGTTTTGATAAACCCTTCTAGCTATAATAGATTCCCCAACTGGTGTGGACACTTCAAATAGATTAACTAATAGTTCGAGTATTCTTTTGAACTTTTCAGCAACCAATGGAGTAACATAAGATAATGTAAAACCAGGATCAATTAAGGCATATAAATTGAATGAAAAGATAGACAACGTACCCATAACCACATCTGGGAAAGCCTCTAAATTTTGTCAATCTGCTAGAGCATACGTACAATTTTGAGCCCCACTGGAACTCGTGGCTCCTCTATCACCTCTAATAGGACCCATTGGTTGTGCACCCCTTCCTGAATAAGGCATCGATGATGATGATGCAACAAATGACCCTGTAGGTTGTGCCATACCCCCTATGCCCCTTCATGGGCATTCTCTCATCATATGTCTCGACATACCGCACCAAAAGCAAACATTGGTCCCCAGCCGACATGCGCCCAAATGATACTTTCCACATTTATTGCATGGCTCTCAAGGAGGTCTCGATTGGCTCATATTCCCTTGCCCTTGGTACCCCACTGTCCGCGAACTCTGACTCTCACTTCTGTACCCAAATTGATTTCCTCTGGACCCTTGGAACAGTGGTGAGGCACTAGCTTCAGAATAAGAAGATAATGGCCTAGGTGGTCTAGCAAAAAATTGTGGTATGAACCCTCCTCGGTATGCCATGAACTGCCCTTTAGATCTGGCCCTCTTGGAATATCCTCTTTCTAATTTTTGTGTTCTTCTCCTCTGCCTCTGATCTTCCATTTTCTATGCAAAATCTTGGATCCTCGCTATGTCCATATCTTTGTTCAAAGCAGCAATAGTACAATCTCCAACCAGATATGGATCTAGACTATCCACATATTGATGAACTCTATCATCCATAGTAGTTACAATATTAGGAGCATATCTCGACAAGGAATTAAATCAGAGACTGTACTCCCTCACGCTCATATTTCCCTGACGAAGATTTAAAAACTGATCTGCACGGGCCTGACGAATCTAGAATAGAAGATAATGATCAAGAAATGCCTCTTTGAACTCTTTCCAAGTAGCTGGGTGTGCATCAATACCCCTAGATCGTTTCCAGTCCTCGTACCAATATATAGCCTCCCCTTTAAATCTATATGCCGCTAACTCCACTGTTTCTCTACCCGTTACATGCATAATATCTAAGGCCCTTTGAATTTGATCAATAAAGTCCTGTGGATCCTCGTTAACATCTGATCCAGTAAAAGTGGGAGGATCCATCTTAAGAAAATCCTGTGTTCAAAGGCTAGCCGCCCTATCTGTACCACTAGGACCCGTGGTAGGAATGGCTTGTCCTTGAACTTGCCCAGCAACTATATGAGTCAAAAGTTGCACTGCATTTCTAAGATCTTGATCAACAACATTAATAGGTGGCTCTAGGGATATAGTTCTCCGCCCCCTTATTTCTTCCTGAGTGGAAGAAGTTTTTGATGCATGCTCAGCTGGAGCCTCACTTTGATTAGCTGGTATAGTGGGTGACTTATTAGTCCCTTCTCCGACAGCCACATCTACTTGTTTACCGGTATTCTTGCTTCTGGTAACCAGCATCATTACTATAATAAGAGAAACAAACGGATTCAGTGGTCAACTATGACTTCATATACAACATAGGCTCTATCGCACGATCTAAGACATAAAGAAAAGAAACAATTCCTAAATGTCCATAGCCTCATGTTTATAGATGCGGTGCACGACACACCGATAAACAAGACTCTATGTAGACACGGCTTTGTAGACTCACTAGGACAAACTTCTCTGATACCACTTTTGTCATGCCTCAAATCCTATTGGGGCGGACTGACACCCGTAACCGAGGAGGCCCGGGAGAACCAGCTCATAACCTTATACTTCCCATGCATACCTCTATGACAACCCGAAATTCACACAATATCATGTCACATATAAAAGTAAATAATCACCTATATAAGCTCGAGCACACATATATATGTATATACAATACTTGGTCGTTGGAGCCATCACGTATATTAACAAAACACCACACTGACTATACATTAGGTCTACAAAGCCTCTAGATAATACACAGAGTTTAACTAAGGTCGGGACACACCCCGCCATATAACTAACTTCTATGAAATACCAAAATTGGATATGACACGAAAAGCCCCAAAGCAAACTGAAGCTCACCAAAAGCAGCTGCATATCCTGGCTCCTACTTGTGTACTGTATGAGCTGAGGTACCTGTGCATGCAGCATGAAATGCAGGTCCCCCATGGGGGACGTCAGTACGAAATATGTACTGAGTATGTAAAGCTGTAGATAATCACATATGATATAGGAGCTTAATAGAAATCAGAAACAAGTGAATAAATCTTAATAGGAGTGGACCACACTTACTAGAACTTGTGACAACCTGTACATTGTATTTATTCAATCACTTTACCTTCATTCTTATCATCTTTGTAATCATTAATGTACTGTACTGTGACCATTAGGCTGCCTCCAGTACATATCAACTGGGATCGACCCATGATAGGCTTATGCCCCTGGCATACCACCCATAAACACATAAATAGGGATCAACCCATGATGAGCTTATGCCCCTGTGATACCAGCCGATAAGAGAGAACTTCCATCACTTAGTTCAATTAATCTTTGAGATTGTTATTTCGATCGCCACCACATCTTTGATACTTTGAAACAATGATACATCAATAAGAGACATATAAATAGACCATCAATGCAATAACAATGAAGTAAGAACTCATTGGCACATCAATGAAGTGTTTTGGAGTCATTAATGCCATAACAATGAAGTAGAAACTTATTGGTATATCAATGAAATATTTTGGAGTCATTAATAGCACATGGATCTTGTTTGAGTAACCGGATACCTTCTGACATTCATTAGTGCAATAAACATGTAAGATTTGGAAGACAAGTAAGTATTGGAATGTCTTGATATCTCGTAGGGTGGAAACAAGTTCATTGGTAACATAGGACACCATACAAAACCATTATGGATCACATGTTATTGAATAACTTTGGAAACTTTCTTAATTGAACAATTGTTCACTTTCATGCCAAAGATATGGAATAGAGTATGCTTTACATACCTGACTGTCAACCTTCAATACTAGTCCCAAATGGACTTCCCATCTTTTTGGATTACTTATCTACAATGAACATATATAGCAATCTAGTATTAGCAACCAAACGTCACTA
>NC_061120.1:72097889-72098183 GCF_002878395.1 Capsicum annuum | reverse complement strand
GAACAATTGTTCACTTTCATGCCAAAGATATGGAATAGAGTATGCTTTACATACCTGACTGTCAACCTTCAATACTAGTCCCAAATGGACTTCCCATCTTTTTGGATTACTTATCTACAATGAACATATATAGCAATCTAGTATTAGCAACCAAACGTCACAATTTAATTATTTGAATTCACCAAACTAGTGGTTGAGTAGCAAGCCTTAATTACACCATAAAAGGTGTCACTTTACCTTCTTATACTCCAATTACATTCACATGCCATGCATATTCATACAACATCCTCCAAT
>NC_061120.1:72088734-72094889 GCF_002878395.1 Capsicum annuum | reverse complement strand
TTAGAGATATAGAAATTATAGATATTAAGAAAATAATATTAGACTATGAAATTGAAACTATAAATTAGATAGCACATTATACCTGGATAATTACCCAGAAGGATATTATTCAGATTAAGAGATGTTAGAATATATTAGAAAAACTAGAGAAAATCAAGATAATCTAAATAAAGAAATTAATTATAGAAACCGAATTAGAAAAATAATGGAGAATCTAAAAGAAAAATTAATATGGATAGAAGAAACCTTAGAAAATTTAGAAAAAAGTATATGTGATATTTTATATAATTTAAAAAACTCGCTATAAGAAGAACAACACAAGATAATAAATAACATTGAAAATCTAGAATTAGATATATATTACAGTACAATTAGGATAAATTATTATATAGAAATCTGTAACTCTGCAATTACTACAGGATAAAATAATAAACTACACAAATTAATGAATACATTTTATGAAAAGAATAAATCATTAAAAGATATTGAAACAAAATTTAAGAAATATCTATGTACAAAGAAAAATAGATTCATTATATATATAATAGATCTATTTTATAAGTAGTTATCCACATAGATTCGCACTCACTATTAATGATATCAAAGTACAATTATTTAAAAAATATAGTAATAGAATATATATTTAAATTTAGATTGAATTGAATTAATTATGAGAAAACTAAGCGTTTAGAACAGAAAACTTTTGGGGCGGGGAAAGGAGAAAAGACAGCCCACCAAAGTATTCACGACATAGTTCCAGGTGTCATGATCTCATGTATCTTAAAATCGCCGACTGTCAATTTCCTTAGATATAGTTGTAGTAAAAAAGATTCACTCCTAAATTTGATTCAACTTCCAAAATTCCCTTTCCAGTTTTCTTCTTCGGCAAATTGAAAAGGTAATTTCATTCGTGTCTTTGACTGCTAGCTGATTTCTGTTTCCCCTTTGTTTAAGCTGTCATTTGTTTTCCTATAGTTATTATTTTCTGAGCTTATGGCTTGGATTTTGTGTTTCATTGTTTGAGATGAGAAAATTCAAAGAAAATAACTCAATTACTCATTAGAATAAAAGAAAACAACTGAACAAGGGAAGAAACACGTGGTACTTGAAATTGGTACCTACTAGACCAGTTTAAGTAAAACGGAATCGTGAATCTCTGGTGGGTTTCTTTTTAAAAGAAAACAACTAAACAAGGGAAGAAACACATGGTACTTGAAATGGATACTTGGACTAGACCTATTTAAGTAAAACGGAATCGTGAATCTCTGATGGGTTTCTTTTTCTTATTAGAGATTCTCAGCTAAAATGGGGGGTGCTCCTTCCTTGGTGAATAGAATTACCTGGTACGGTGTGAGATCACAGGCATCCCGTGTGAGCTGTTTCAGACACCACAGTTACTTCGGAAAAAAAAAAGAGTAAGGGAAGCACAGGGGTTTGGAATTTGGTTGGGGGGGTTAAAAGGGGAGGGGATAAATGAATGGTTCGCGGGTTAAAATACGGGTTAATTGATAAATGGAACGGGTTAATGAGGAAGTGTATTTTACTTACTTGAATAAAAAGGTATGTGGTAGACATGAAGTTACTGGGTGGCTTGTTGTTTAAAGAAGCATACAACCAGTCGTGATTGGTGTTTATTCAGCGGAACATAGAACAAAATGTAAGCTAAATACCTCTATAGGGCCATAGACTATACCAATAATCTAGGTTAAGGCTTTAAATTCTTATGGTAACACTTCAGCTTCGGGTACTTGTTAAGAATCCTTTTAGTTTGTTGAGGATTTTATGTTTACATAGTGATATATGTGAGTTTTAAGAGCCCTTAGACAACCCTTAATTTGCCTTAGATGATATATTTCTAAGTGGAATGAACTTGACTTTTGACATAATGGACATAGAGGATTCATGAGCTGCTTTTTTTTTTGACAAAAGGATTCATGTAGTTGATGACTTAATTTGGATAGAGGTATGGTTGATTGATTGATCTATCTTCTAGGGATCTGGTTTGCTATTTTTTTTTTTTTTTTTGAATTGGCAAAGATTGGAGTAGATAATTGTCATATTTTCATGTTCTCCTTTTTCCATTTCTTAAATGTTGATGCTTGTCATCTGAATTTATATGTGTGCTGATTCAGGTTTTTGAACTTGAAATGCATTGGTTGGTTTAACTTTTATAGTGGCCTGTCAATCAGAATGGAGACTCGGATTGATTTTGTACAATCTCTTGAAAGTGACATGTCAGTTAATATCCTGACAAGTTTGAATGATCCAGTAGATGTGGTCCGTGCAGGCTCTGTCTCAAACCATTGGCACCATTTTGGTGAGTTGTGCAAACTGAATTCTGATGAAAGTTATTCTTGGCAGTGACACTTAAAAAGCATTTCTTTTATTCATAGTAGTAATTCCTCATCTTGCTGATTTTCACATTCCTCCTAATACTGAAGCAGTGTACTGCACCTGTTTCTTATCTGAATATATTTGGTCACACAATTGCTGGTTATGGGCATCTGAGGGCCATCTACAAAAAGGAGACCATTGTGTATGTTCTAGATTTATGGTTTCCCTCGTTTTCATTGATTGTATATTAATGCTGGAGATGTACGCCATTTTAGGATTGTGAATTCGCAACACTTCCTGTGTGTGACTCTCCCTCGTACAAGGGTAGTCACTTATGTTCATGAAGATATTACCTATTATTTTCCTTGATTTGGTGAATCCAGGTTTGAGCCTTATTAGTGTAGGGAGAATGTGGCAATACCTAAATGACGAGATGGTCTTGGTGATTTTGCCCAAGACTTCGGTCAAACATGTAATGCTCCAAAAATTTGAGCTTTCTTCTCTTTCACTCAAAAAATAAATAAATAATAAAAGACGAGTTTTCTCCTAAGTTGCAAAGGAGAAAACATGATGATGCCTAGTGTTTTTAAAAGAAATCACCCCATCATGTTGCGGCTATCTCTTATCTAAGTCATAGGAAAATCATTCTTCAAATGGTAAAGCAATTCATTCACCTTCCTCTTCCAAAACACCCCCACCTCAAAGTAACTGATTAAAGGGAGTGATCCTCTGTCAACTCCCCTCCCGAAACACCCCCACCTCGAAGAAAAAAAAAGAAAAAGAAAAGGATGATAATGAGGAAGAGGAGGTCAAAATCTACATAGAAGATACTGAGTCAATCATAGATATCCTAGGTTCTGCTAGGTTCTTTTGATCAGTTGTTCTTCCTTTTGAAACACCCCCACCTCGAAGAAAATAAAAGAAAAAAGAAAAAGAAGGATGATAATGAGGAAGAGGAGGTCAAAATCTACATAGAAGATACTGAGTCAATCATAGATATCCTAGGTTCTGCAAGGTTCTTTTGATCAGTTGTTCTTCCTTTTGCTTTGTAAATATGGTTTCAGCCCAACCTATGTGCTGTTTTGATCAATATACAAATGTTACTTTATCAAAAGAAAAACATGAGGAAGAGGTGGTCAAGTGGGCAGTCTATAGGATGTTTCGATAATTTACTTGCACCCAAATGTGTAGAGAAATGTATCATTTATTATCTCGGTCAATTGTATGAATTTGTGGGATGTCACTTTAACTGAATCACGAGAACTTTGTTCCCTCTTACTATAGGAGAGGATGAAAACACAGATGTTGCTTAACATACACTGTTAGCTGTATAATTAGGTATTTGTTTGCATATGGCACAATGATCTTATGCCAAGAAGTTTGATCTAGTAATGATACCCACTGGTCTTTTGGTTGATTCTCAAGTATTGGTAATGTCATTCTCAATCAGTTTTCAATGTTCTATTGCACTCCTAGGGGTTCTTGGTGATGTGATCTAATCGAGTGTTGCCTGCCTTGTTATACGTGGTCTCGTGATCACTCCCCCATAAAGCTAGCTCCTTCTCCTCCTCCTCCTTTAGAATTGGATTCTCCTTGGTCCTTTTTACGCAACACTCTCGGTTAACCTAGAGGACTATTTTTCTCTTTATACACAAAGCAGACATCTTGAGCAAATCGGATGACCTCTTCTTTGTAGTTTCTCATTAGTTAAACAAGTCCTTGCAACTATAATTGATCAGAAGGATCACTGTAAGGGGAAGTGTGTTCAGAAAAGGTTTAGGTCATATTCTCGATAGATGTGCCTTGGAGAGTGTTGAAAATCTTCAAAATATAATTGAAAAATGATTTTTGCAAGGTAAAACATTCAGAAAGATATACAAGCTCTTTATTATTTTTAGGACTGTATACTATTTCTTTATAAGCTGCTTTCTGATTCAATTAATTCATTTGGAATTGGAAAATTTCCAGGATGTACATTGGAATACCAGTTGTTGAACTTACTGGCTTTCCGGCTTGATAGTGCTACATAAATTTCTTTGAATTTCACAATCACTGTACAAAATATTAGGGCTAGTTGGCCCTTTATTCAGAAAATATATAGGGATACCAGATTTTAATACTAGGAAGTCGTTTGAGGTTCATTTATCATTTGGGAGAAGAGTGACCTCATTTATAGTCGAATAGTAACATTGTTTATTCTTTGCAGTAATTACGAATGGGCTTTCCAAGCAACTATGCCTGAGAAGGTTTCCTCAGCTTTCCAGGATTGTGCAAATAATTGAACCAGCTTGGATAACAACAGAAGCAAATCGTGTTGGATCTCACAATTCCAGCTGGGATATTCTAAAGAGAGATCACAATGTTTATGCTTCTCTCCTTCATGCTATTACAACATTAAACACATGTCGGAGTGAATGCATAGGTTATGCAGTTAGTGCTTCGAGTACAGATAGATTTCCTGGCGAAAGTGTTGTCAATACTCTAACAACTAGGGACAGATATCTTGGTAGACCTTCATACTGGTCAAGTAAAGGACATGCTGATCCAGATGCCTCTGAAACACTAATTTATAAATTGAAAGCTGATCTCTGTGTTATTTCTGAAATTAGTGTACAACCTTTTGAAGGTGATTGCTTCAGCTTCATTCCGTTTTCTGATATATCTCCCAGAAGCCTTAGATGCCCCTCAATTATTATTTATTTCGATATTAGTTTCAAAGTTTTCCCATGATTTACTTGACCCTCTTGATTAACATGTAATATCTTATTCAGCTTTTTTCCAGCCCGGCAAGCCTATATACTCTGCAAAATCTGTTCGATTTCGTTTCGGACACCCCAAAAATTCACTTGACGGAAATGATATCTTGCAAGTGCCTCTGCAACAGCCTGCTGATGACAAATTCATATGGACGTATACCTCAGAAGTTTACCCTATGGCACAGGTATTCTTCTATAATTACTTTTCCTAGCAATGATGATCTATATGATTATATCTAATTTGTTTTAGTTATTGCAAGTATTTCTCACTGATAGAGCAGGATTAATCTTGGACATTGCCAAAGTAGTGTCATGTAAAATGTCAACTAGTTTGAGCTTATCTCCAAATCGTTCTCAAAAGGAGCGTAGAATTTTGCATGGCAAGAATTAACATATTCGAACATTGATGAGCAGGAAAACCGCTTGCAACAGTTCAAGTTACCAGAACCAGTGCTTTGCGTTGGTGGATATTTGCAGATTGAACTGTTGGGTAGAGTTCAGAGGCAACATACGGACGACTTGTTTTACATATGGTTAGTTTTCCACTCTTGTCTGTCTTGAAAGATCTACGACTTCTCTATTGTTCCACCCATCGGCAAGATGTAGGTAGCAGACATGCGCTTGTGTCATAAGCATAGAGATCCTTGTTGAGGCTGATAAATGAGCTAATTTCTCTCATGTGATTATATGCGGTATAATTTTCTCCCGTCTGTGTCAGAGAAAATATAGAGCAATTCTATTGCTTTTTATTTTTACATTGCGCTCTCTCTCTCTCCCTACCCTCTCTCTCTCTCTCGCCCCGGTCCCCGGCCCTCGTCGCCTTCGCCGACCTTCGGCGCCGACCCGACCCCCGACCCCCGGTTCCCGGCGCCGACCTCCGTCGCCGCTCTAACGGCCCTCTCTCTCTCTAACGGCTCTCTCTCTCTCTCCCCCTACCCTCTCTCTCTATCTCTCGCCCCGGTCCCCGGTCCCCGGCCCCCGTCGCCGTCGCCGACCTTCGGCGCCGACCCGGCGCGACCTCCGGTCCCCGGCGCCGACCCCCGTCGCCGCTCCCCGCCGCCCTCC
>NC_061120.1:72071131-72088634 GCF_002878395.1 Capsicum annuum | reverse complement strand
CCCCCCCCCCCCCCCCCCCCCCCCCCCCCCCCGCTCCGGCGCCGGCGGGGTACAACAGCCCAACAGCCGAAGCTCTGTCTTCAGCCGCAGCTCCGTCTGCACCCGCCGCCCGGTAGCCAGCAGCCGCAGCACCCAAACGACGACCAGTTCCCTCGGTCTCCAGCAGCCGCAGCTCCATCCCAGCACCGGAACTCCCCGGACGCCGGTCAACGCGGGGCTTGGTTTCCGGCTTGGGCTACAAGCGTAATCCGGTGACTTCTAACCTTTGTTATTTCATTCTTTATTCTGCATTCTTTCATTCTTCGTATTATGCTAGTAGTAGCCCCTGTACCTTGACTTGCGTGGGATTTGTGGATATTGCCTGTTGTCTGTTGTTGCTGTTGCTGTGGTCGTTTCTTGCACTGCTTGGATTGGGTTATCGGCTTGGGAATCTGTGTTTGGGGCTGTGGGTGTTGTGTCCAGTGGTGTTTGCCCCCTAATTGAGTATAGTTATGTTCCTGGAGTATTTCTTTGAATTTGTGTGAGCCTTGTATCTCTTGCTGCTGCTTTGCTACTACCATCGTTTATATCTTTATATTTTCTTATACTTTCGTGTAGTTGTGGCTGTGGGTGGTAATGGGTGGATAGGGTCAGGTCCGAGGGGGTTGGGGCGTGGGGCCGTGGTGGGGGCGGGGGATGAGGAAAGGGCGGGAGTGGGAGGGAGGCCAAGGTTTGGCCGCGGGGGGGGGGAGGGGGGGCAGTGGAGGGCGTGTGGATAGTGACGGTAGGCTGAGGGTTGGGTCTTGGAATATAGGGACCCTTCAGGATAAGTCCATAGAGCTTGTGAAGATTCTTAGGAAGAGGAGGATCAACATTGCGTGTGTTCAAGAGACTAAGTGGGTAGGGTATAAGGCTAGGGATGTGGATGGTTGCAAGCTGTGGTACTCTGGGAGCGAGAGGCGTAGGAATGGAGTTGACATCTTAGTAGATGAAGAGCTTAGAGGGCAGGTAGTAGAGGTGAAGAGGATCAACGATAGATTGATGACTATTAAGTTGGTCTTTCGGGGGTATGTGTAGTGCTTATGCGCCGCAAGTGGGATCGGAGGGGGAGGAGAAGATGCGGTTTTGGGAGGCTTTGGAGGAGGTGGTGAGAGGCGTGCTTAGCTCGGAGAAGATTGTTGTAGCAGGAGATTTCAACGGGCACATCGGGGCGTTACCGGGAGGCTTTGATGATGTGCATGGTGGTTTTGGTTTTGGGGAGAGAAATGAAGAGGGGTCTACCCTATTGGAGTTTGCGAGGTCTTTTGGGCTGGTGGTGGTGAACTCGGGCTTCCCGAAGAAGGACGAGCACCTGATCACCTTTCGAAGCGCGATAGCCAGGACCCAGATTGACTTTTTGTTGCTTAGGAAAGGGGATAGGGCGTTGTGTAAGGACTGTAAGGTCATCCCGAGTGAGAATCTTTTGACCCAGCATAGGCTCTTGGTTATGGATTTGGGTATAAAGAAGAATGGAAAGAGGAGGAGTAAGGAGTGTAGACCTAGAATTAAGTGGGGCGGCCTGACGCCAGTGAATGCGTGGGAGATAGGGGAGAAGTTGGCGGGAATGGGGGTGCGGGAGTGTAGGGGGGACGTGGATAGTATGTGGGATAGGGCGGCTAGGTGCATCAGGGAGAATGCAAGTGAGGTGTTGGGTGTTTCTAGGGGCCGGGCCGGGCACCATCGGGGGGATTAGTGGTGGAATGAGGAGGTGGAGAAGAAAGTGGGGACCAAGAAGGGCGTATGCTAAGTTGGTGGAGAGTAAGGACGAAGAGGAGAAGCGGGTAAACAGGAAAGAGTACAAGCTAGCGAGGAAGGAGGCTAAGTCAGCAGTCACGGCAGCTAAGACGGCCGCTTTTGAGAGCTTGTATGCAGGGTTACAGGGGAAAGGAGGGGAGAAAAAGTTGTTTAGACTCGCTAAGGCTAGGGAGAGGAAGGGTCGTGACCTCGATCAGGTGAGGTGCATTAAGGGGGAGGACAGTAGAGTGTTGGTGGAGGACGGCCACATTAAGAATAGATGGCAGTCGTACTTTCATAGGCTCTTGAATGACGAAGGGGATAGAGCTATTGTGTTAGGGGAACTGGAGCACTCAGAGGAGTGTCGGGATTTTAGCTATTGTAGACGTTTTAAGGTAGAAGAGGTTAGACAGGCTGTTCGCAGGATGCGAAGGGGTAGGGCGACGGGGCCGGATGAGATACCGGTGGAGTTTTGGAGGTTCGTTGGAGAGGCTGGTGTAAGGTGGTTGACTGGATTGTTTAATGAAATCTTCAAGACGGCAAAAATGCCCGAGGCTTGGAGGTGGAGTACCATGATCCCTCTCTATAAGAATAAAGGGGACATCCAGAGTTGCAATAACTATAGGGGGATTAAGTTATTGAGTCACTCTATGAAGATCTGGGAGAGAGTGGTCGAGGTGAGGCTGAGACGGATAGTGTCTATTTCGGAAAACCAGTTTGGATTTATGCCTGGCCACTCGACGACGGAGGCAATTCACCTGGTACGGAGGTTGGTGGAACAGTATAGGGAAAGGAAGAAGGACCTGCACATGGTGTTTATCGACCTGGAGAAGGCTTACGACAAAGTCCCCATGGAGGTGCTTTGGAGATGCTTGGAGGTGAGTGGAGTACCGCTGGCATATATCAGAGCAATTAAGGATATGTATGATGGAGCGAAAACTTAGGTGAGGACGGCGGGAGGAGACTTAGAGCATTTCACTGTCCTGACAGGATTGCATCAGGGATCTACTCTTAGTCCCTTTTTGTTTGCGTTGGTGATGGATGTGTTGACGTGGCGTATTCAAGGGGAGGTGCCGTGGTGTATGCTTTTTGCAGACGATGTAGTTCTGATAGATGAGACTCGAGGGGGTGTGAATGACAAATTAGAGGTGTGGAGGCAAACTCTTGAGTCTAAAGGGTTCAGGGTGAGCAGAAGCAAGACAGAGTATGTGGAATGCAAGTTTAATGACGTGAGGCGGGAGAATGAGGTAGTAGTGAAGCTGGAATCACAGGAGGTATGTAAGAGGGATAGTTTCAAGTATCTCGGGTTCGTGATCCAGAGTAACGGTGAGATTGACGAGGATGTCTCGCACCGTATTGGGGCGGAATGGATGAAGTGGAAGCTCGCGTTGGGGGTGCTGTGTGATAAGAAGGTGCCGCCCAAGCTTAAAGGCAAATTCTACAGGGTGGTAGTCCGTCCGACCATGTTGTATGGAGCGGAGTGTTGGCCAGTTAAGAACTCCCACTTCCAAAAAATGAAGGTGACAGAAATGCGGATGTTGTGCTGGATGTGTGGGCTGACTAGAGGGGATAGAGTTCGGAATGAGACTATCCGGGAGAAGATTGGTGTGACTCCAGTGGAGTGCAAGATGCGGGAAGCCCGATTGAGATGGTTCGGACCTGTGAAGAGGAGAGGCATGGATGCCCCGGTCCGTAGGTGTGAGAGGCTAGCGTTGGATGGTTTTAGGCGGGGTAGGGGTAGGCCGAAGAAGTACTGGGGTGAGGTGATTAGGCGGGACATGGAGCAGTTACAGCTCACCGAGGACATGACCCTAGATAGGAAGGTCTGGAGGACGCGGATTAGGGCAGAGGACTAGGGCCAGTTTGGGTCGCTAGTGTAGGGAATTACTTGGTGGGGTTTTATGCCTGTTATGATTCCGTGTTCCATGTTTTATTACGAATCTGTGTGCTTTTCTCTGTTTTATATTACTTATGGGTGCCGTATTTATGATGTGTAATCTTGTGCTGTGCTTTACTATGTGTTTGCGTGGTATCTCGTGCCTTGAGCCGGGGGTCTATCGGAAACAACCTTTCTACTTCTTGGTATGGACTGCGTACATCTTACCCCCCCAGACCCCACTAGGTGGGAATACACTGGGTTTGTTGTTGTTGTTGTATAATATTGGCTGATGATAAACTTAAATTAGCAATATGATCAGCGTGGACTCATATAACCGATCTCAACTATTTGGAATTGAGCCTCAATAGTTGTTTATGTTGTGATAACATGCTGTTTCACTCATATTTGCAGCGTTAGCCATGTAAAAGTCACGGGTGGTCCTCTCTGCCCTGCATTTGACATAGAAATCCTCGAACCTTTGGGGAAGTTTGCATTGAAGTACAACCCGGAGGTTTTAAGATGGATGTTGCAAAGCTTTTCAGAAGACTCAAATGTGTCTCCAATGTCATCAGAGGAAGAAATGGTTCAACATGTAGGTGTAATGGGGTTTCTGTTACAGGATAACCATGTGGGTGTTGCACCAGTGGTATGGGATGACGATGATGAAGAAATGGATGATCCTGGTCTATTTTAGTAGTATGAATGTGTATGATAATCTCCTGTATTTAGTTCTAAAATTTCCGCCAAGCAACTGTCGACCTTTCTTTTTCAGGGTGTTGCAGTCTTTTAGTATTAGAGCTGCATAAACCCTTCTATATTATAGTGTTTTGCCTTTTGAATTTACTTGTGTAGTTTTTCCCTGATGCTTAAATGCAAACAAGCAATTAATTTAGCCGGAAAAAAGGTGCACATTTGATGTTTGTACATATGTTAAAAGCTTACCCCACCTGGTGCTAGTGAATTAGTTAAGTGATTTAGAAGTGTGAGAATGCTTTACCAATTAATTACATACGTATTTGTTATCTGGGTTGACAAGATGTTTTATCTCGCGGAATTAGTTGATTAGGTACAAGGTGGTTCGAACATTATAATCATCAAAATACAGAAGTTACTGTAATTAATTATATGGTTGGGTGAGACTGATTAGTTTTTCGAGAATGATTAGTTGAGAGAAAAATCTATAGGAAATACTTGCAATTAATTGATTTATACACCGTTTGGATGGTGTTTTTTTATGGTATTATATGGTTACTAAAAAAGTTATACTCCCATCGTCCCAAAATTATGTATTGTCATTTTCTTTTTGGTTCGTCCAAAAAAGAATGTTGTCTTTTCTTTATTCGGTAAATTTTTAAAGACACAATTACAATTTTACCTTTAGTGGTTTCACTTGATTTTAAATTCTATTACTCTTTTTTTAATTTGTTTTTTTAATTAAAAGTGGGTTTACTTGATTTTAAATACTATTACTCTTTTCTTTAAGAAGGGTAACTTTGTAACTTTAACAAAGTTAATACTTATTTCTTAAATATCGTGTCCGATCAAATGGCGACACATAATTTGAGACGGAGGGAGTATTTGTTTTGATTGTTTCTTAAAATGTATGATGTGACATGATATGATTTAATTTTATGGTTTGATAATTATTAAAACTCTCACTTTATGTATCTATCTATTTGGTGGTATTCCATGATTTGCTTTTTTTTTTTTCTTTCAAAATCATGCCCTTATTTAATATTTTATAATCTTATTTTAGAATTCACTCTATATTATTTACTTCGATTCCCGCTCCACCAGCCCCCCCCCCCTCCCTAAACTTTTAAAAAAAATATTTTTTTTTAGAAAATTTTAAAACTTTTTCTTATTCTACCCTTTATTCCGACTCCGGCCCTCCCTCCTACCGAACTCCCCACCCCAATTTTCTTTTGAATTTTTATTTTTTAAAATTTTGATAGTTTTTCTTAACTCACCCTCACCCACCCCTACCCCTACCCCACCACCTACCAGCCCCCTCTTTGTACTAATTTTCTTTATTTTTTAAAATAAGTTTCAAAAAAAAAAATCTTGTCTTCCCCCCTCCCCCCCCTCCCCCCAAAAAAAAATATTTTAAATTTATTTTCTTTTAAAAAATTTTAAACTTTTTTTCTTACCCCACTTCCTACCCTTACCCCGACCCTCTCTCCACAACCCCAACCCTCAAATATTTGTTTTAAAAAAAATTCATAATTTTTCTGTATCCCACCCTCTTATCCTATTCGTTCCCATTATTTTGTGGTAAATATATACAAATACTTTTAGAAAAAAAAAATTATTTGTGAAAACAAGAAAATAAGTAAAAAAACATAATCTGTTTTTCTAGAAAATATTTTTTGTATTCCACACCAAGCACACTCGTAGCAAATAGAAGATACATTCAAGCTTTCTACTCGTCATTGATGGTGACGTCTCAAAAGACCAAAAGAAAATGAAATTTGTTATTATAAACAATGAATCGTATTACATTTACTTTGATCTACTCTTGTATTGATTTTGTTAGAATTTACATGAATTTATCAACTTAATATATTTACATGACATAATTTCTGGCAAATTAGCAAGAAGAAAATTTATTAACAATTATTGGCAAATTTGACATTTATAATAATTAAGAGCATTTTAGTAAACTTATCAGTTACGAGAGAAGAATTGGCATAGATGCCACTTTTAAAACTTATTTTGCCAAATAGTCATTAATTTTCTTTTTCATTTAATTTTTAGGGTTAGGGTCCAAAAAGTGAAAAAAGTGGGGTCCACATGTGGAAAAATGAGCCTTTTCAATATTTTCAAAACTTGAAAAATTAAATAGACTACACCTAACCCCTTCCACTTCTTTCAATATTAAACTAAACCCTTTTTCTCTCTCTTCTCCTCAACTTCTCCTCTTCCGGCGACTCTTAAGAAAAAACTCCCAAACTTCATTTTTGCTTCATCTCCTTCTCTAGCGGTAAAGGGCTCCGTTTCCAAGTTTTGATTCTTTCTAGATTCATTATAGCAATTTTTAATTGCTATTCGTTTTGTAGTGAGCCCTAGTGTAGGAATTATTTTCGAATATGATTGATTAAATGGTGAAAATATGAGATATATATAGTTAATTGGATTGATTTCATAACAATAATTGAGTTTTGATTCCGCAGATTCAATAGAATTTTTCGTTGATCAAGCTGTTGGATTTTGAATTTTCTGTTAAGAAAATTTTCTTATACTACATTGTTGAATGGTGGGATAATTCTTAGTTATTTTGGCTATTTGAATAGAGCACTGAATTGTTTCTGTTTGTAGACTTGTGGTCTATGAATTGATAGTGCCCTAGATTGTGTTAAATTTTTAGGAATATGAATTTCTTTTTAAATATAATTGATTAAATAGTGAAAATATGAAAATTTGATTGCTAATTAGTATGATTATGTAGCAATAGTTGTATTTTGATTCTGCATATTTGACTGAAAATTTTATGTTGATCACGCTATTGAATTTTAAATTTTAAAAAAAAATTGATTCAATTTTGATATTTTTATGTACCGAATTATTTAATGGTGAGATAATTCTTAGTTATTATCTTTTTTATTTGAGTATTGACCTGTTTCTATTAGTAGACTTGTGGTCTATGAATTGACAACGATAGAATTATTTTTAGGTGTAGATTCTGTTAAATAAATGGATAAAGCTAGACTTGGTGTTAAAGAAACTGTTGACACCACGTTTGATGTACTTCTAGCAGTAGAAAAAAAAAAAGAAGTGAGGCAATTGAAAGTGCCTCTTAAAGGAAAAGAACTAAAGCGGATCAGTCAAAATCAAATTTGAAGATCATAAAGAAGATCGATAGATATGTCGATGAGTCTTGTAAAAGCGTTGAATCTAGTAATGATGTTTTTGAGTGTAGTAGTGATGATAATGAAGGGAGTGAGGATAGTGGAAAAATAGTGTTGATGGGATAATGATCCCTTGTCCATGCAATTTTATTCTAGGTACATTTTCGTAGAATAGTATGACCTTCAAACTTTGATGGACGAGGTTAGATCTTTTTCCACGAAGATATTGGTTAGATCAAGGATGGCTGTATACCAAGAATTTAAGAAAATTCTTGTTGACCAAAATTTGAAGAAAGAATTTAAGCAGTCCTGTTTTGGACACTTGAGAAACATGTCGCAACATCTTAAATTCAATGGACAGATGGTCCATTATTTATTGTTGTGATGTATTATGAACGATAAGATGTTTCATGAGATGTGATTTTGTGTTAACAATATGTCTGCTTGTTTTTTCTTGAAGGGGTTTGGTTTGATCACGGAATTAAATTGCTCATCATACCCCTGGTTAGATCAAGGATGGCTGTATACCGAGAATTTAAGAAAATTCTTGTTGACCAAAATTTAAAGAAAGAATTTAAGCAGTCCTGTTTTGGACACTTGAGAAACATGTCGCAACATCTCAAATTCAATGGACAGATGGTCCATTATTTATTGTTGTGATGTATTATGAACGATAAGATATTTCATGAGATGTGATTTTGTGTTAACAATATGTCTGCTTGTTTTTTCTTGAAGGGGTTTGGTTTGATCACGGAATTAAATTGCTCATCATACCCCTGTGAATCAAAATTGAAGAAGGGGTTAGAGAAGGGGAAACATTTTTTCTTTAAGATGACGAAAAATAAAACTTTCCATTTGCCAACTTGTTATAGTTGATTAGAAGGAATAAGTTGAACGAGGACTAGAAGTTTAAGTGTTGTTTACTATGGTTCTTGCACACCAAGTTGCTTGCAAAAAATTCAACGAGGATTGCCGACACAAAACTGATTCAGACAGTGAATTCTTTGAGTTTCTTTGAGGAGTTATTGAAACACTCTAATTTCTGAACCTTATAAAATTTCCTAAAATTCTGGTCTCTGGATCCAATATGACTCATGGGTACGAGCCGTATGTTGAGGTACGAATGATATGGTCCAATCGTATGCTGAACAGTGTTGGTTGGTGGGATGAATTTTGGTCACTAGAATGGGTACGACTTGAATGATACGAGCTGTATGGTTGGATATAGATAGTTTGGTTTGGGTTTCCTTACCTTAATCTTAGACTTGGTAACTTAAGTTGGATCTGAGTATGAGTGGCTTACCTGAGCCGTAAGTTAGGTACAAATCATACCAAGGACTCGTATGGTGGACAGTGTTCAATCCCCCTAGGATTTGATTTTGCTAGGGATATGGGTAAAGGTTATGGATCGTATATCTAGATACAACTTGAGTTGGATGAGTCGTACCTTAGACAGTGTTAAGTCTAAGGGGGAGGCCAAGGGTACGAGTGGTGGGTATCATACAGGAAGGGTACAACTTATAAGGGTAGTCGTACCTTTGTGACCAAATTTTGTGCAACTTAAGTAGGGGCAATTTTAACATTTCTCCATTTATCCTAATACAGTACCATGACTTATATTCCTATTGGGAGGTTATTTACCCTATTATTCGATTCGATAACACTTAGAAACCCTTCCTAAACACTCTATAATTCTCTCAAGAGCTTTTGGGCAAGGAAGATAGGGTTTCAGTTAGAGGACTAATTTGAGAATCTTGTTGGTGGTTTCTCTCTGTCTACTTTGTCAATTAAGGCATGTTATCTTCCTTCATTGTTAGTTTCAACTAATGGCATGATTTTATACAATGTTTTTATGATTTGAATGTTGTATGATTTTGGGTTTTCCACTATGATTTGGGGGTTTTGGTTATGAATGCTTGGTTATGGTTTTCCCATATTTTAATTATGCTTTTATATGCATTTATGGTGGTTTTGGATAATTGTTGGCATAAGAATGGTTCTTTAGTAATGGACTTTGGTTTTGGAAATACTATGCCCCCAATGTGTTTGATAAAATGCCTTTAACAATGTTTTCACCATAATATTGGTTTTTCAATGGAACTTATGCATGGTTTAAACTTGTTAATGGAACCCTAAATGGTATGAATGGTTTAAATAGTTTTGAATTGATTAAAAAGGCCTTGGTGGCCATGGTATTGGTTAATTGGAAATCATAGGGGGTACATGAAAATCCCCTAAGGATTGACTAAGGATAATACTTGCAAGTTATTATTGGTAATACTTGCAAGTTATTATTAGTATGAAGATACCACTACTAATAGCCTCAGTTAATAATAATGGAATAATGGTTTAGATAGAAAATGGTTTTAATTGGGCTTAAAGGAGGAAGGTGTAGAAAAGTCGTGGAAGGTGGAGGTCCCGGGGGGATTTAAACTAAAAATTCATATATTATGGATGTGAGGTTTGGTCCTAGTGACCATGTGCATGATGTCACACTATATTTTGGGGGATGCACTCATCATCCCAGGTTTCTTCCCTGGTCATGCGACTTCACGCACTGGGGCCCTTTTATCAGGGAAAGTTGAACCCATATAGCCTGTGGGTGGTTTAGGATGATAAAGCTACACAATCCAGGTAAAGGTTTTAATGGCATGCTAAACCCGGTTCCCTTTCCCGACATGGTTATATATATATGTATGGTTGTATGTATATGGATGGTTTTATCTTGGTTTTATAAATGAAATTATTTTATCCTTATCCTAAGTTCATGGTAGCATTCACCCGCTAACCCATCTTTGGGTGCTATATCCCCACGTGATGTAAGATTCGACCATTCCACTCCTTTTGCTTAGCGATTCGGACTTTGGGGTCAATATTTGGATTAAAATGGTGAGCTTCCATCTATTCAAAAGGCTCTATTTCATGGATGTTATTTCATACTTTGACTTATTTATAGATATTGGTTTTGTCTATGGTTGGGGCCATATACCAACTGGATTTTGGTATTCGCTTAGTTAGAGGCTTTTGTGGTACTTCTATGGGTTGGAATGGGCGGGGTTGGTATTGGTGTCAGTATTAGCCTAGTTGAACTTGGGACGCCCATTACGACTAGGCTCCAGGTTGGGTCGTGCCATGTTGGTATCAGAGTCAAGTTCATGGTCAATTGGGAGTCCACAAAACCGTGTTTGGTAGAGTCTATTTTTTAAGGGTGAGTAGCACGCCACACTGATAAGAGAGAGGCTACAAGAAATTTAGGAATGTTTTACTTTCTTGGTATTCTATTTTCAAGCTTGGAGTTTAAGTCTTAGAATTCTTCTTTAATCCTTAGTTGTTCACTTTTCAAATCATGCCTCGACGGTCTAGAACACAAGGAAACTCTTCAGTCTCATCTAGGTATAATGTTGATAGGGTACGTCCTATGTTTGGAGTGCTTCTTTGATCTCAGGGTCCTATCCCCGATAGTTCTGGAGTTTCTTCAATCTATTCATACTATTTCTCAATTGGTTGCTGCTCAGGCTAAGCGGGATGCGTCTGGTGGGTTATCTGCTAAGGTCTCAAGGGTTGGTCAGTTTATGAAACTGAATCCTCCTACTTTTACTGGTGTAAAGGTGGAAGAGGATCCTCATGGTTTCTTGGATGAAATAGAGAAGATATTTAGGGTGATGCAGGCTACTAGTGTGGAAGGTGTAAACTTTGTAGCTTATCAGCTCAAATATATTACATACCAGTGGTATGAAGAGTGGAATAGGGATAGAGGCGATGTGGAGAAGTCAACCTTATCGGATGATTTTTCTGGAGCTTTTTTGGATTATTTTTTTCCTCAAGAGTTGAGAGAAGAAAAGATGGAGGATTTTGTGAATCTTAAGCTAGGGAGAATGTCTGTCAAGGAATATGCCTTAAAATTTCACCAGTTGTCAAAGTATGCTCCTGATTTGGTGGATGACATAAGAGCAAGGATGAGAAAGTTTGCTTCTGGGCTATCTCAGGATTTGATCTTGGAAAGCAAGACTGCTTTGCTGATCAAGGATATGGACATTTTGAGGTTTGTTGTCCATATACAGCCGGTGGAGGATGAGAAGAGAAAACATATAGAGTTCGGAGATAAGTAGGGTAAGAGGAACAGGTTTTCTAACCAAGGAGGTGCTCAGCCGCAAGGTGGTTGGGATGAAGGTAAATGGCTAAAAATGAATTGGGGAGTTCTGACTTCTTATCTACTGCTAGCATTCCTTACTCGAGGCAGTCGGGTGATAGGCGTCATTAAGGTAGTGATAATTTCTCTACAAAGGGTGCCCAATCTCAGGCGAGTGGAGGTCAGTTGGTTTATTCATGCCCTCCTTGCAGGTTTTGTGGTCGTTTTCATCGGGTTTATTATGACAAAGAAAGGACAAATATTTTAAATGTGGCCAGCCAGGCCATACGCTCAAGAATTGTCCAGTTGGTAAGGGAGTTTTGGGAGTGGTCAAAGCTCTGGTTGCTTCATGTTCTGCTTCTGCGCCTACTGATATGACTTTGGCTTCTACTCCTGCTTTTGGTACCTACACTGTTCAAAATAGGTTGTATGCTCTTGCATCTCGGCAAGAATCTGAGGTATCACCTGATGTCGTTACTGGTACGTTACAACTCTTTTCTTGTGACATGTATTATCTTCTTGATTCGGGGTCCATTCTTTCTTATATGACCCCATTTGTGACTATATGTATTGGTTTTGATCCTGAGGTTATTTCAGATCCTTTTTCTGTTTCTACCCTGATAGGTGACTCGATTGTTGCTGCTAGAGTCTATAGGGGAGGTGTGGTATCTTTTGGTGGTAAGCAGACTTTGGTGAATTTGGTTGAACTTGATTTAATGGATTTTGATGTTATTCTAGGTATGGATTGGTTGCATTCATTTTACGCGTCCTTAGATTATTGGACCCGTAAGGTTGTCTTTAGGTTCCATGGTGAACCAGTTATAGAATGGGCGGGTGGTTCCCTAGATCCTAGGGAGAGGTTGATTTCTTATCGTAGAGCTCGAAGGTTAATCTTTAAAGGGTGTCTTTATCACTTGGTCTGAGTTAAAGATTTTAACTCGGAAGGTTCTTCTTTTTAGTCAGTTCCGGTGGTAAATGAGTTTCCTGAGGTCTTTCCGGATGATCTTCCTGGTGTTTCTCTAGATAGAAAGATAAAGTTTGGTATTGATTTGGTTCCGGAAACTCGTCCAATATCTATTCCTCCTTATAGAATGGCTCCGGTTGAGTTAAAGGAACTCAAGAAGTAACTTAAGGATCTTCTGGATAATGGGTTTATTCATCTTAGTATATCTCCGTGGGGTGCACCGGTGTTGTTTATGTGCAAGAAAGATGGTTTCCTTCGAATTTGCATTGACTATTGGCAGTTGAATAAGGTAACAAGCAGGAATAAGTATCCTCTCCAAGGATAGATGACTTGTTTGATCAGTTGCAAAGTGTCAAGTTCTTTTGTAAGATAGATCTTCGGTTTGGGTATCATCAGCTTAAGATTAGGGAGAAGGATATCCATAAGATGACTTTTTGTACTCGATATGGGCACTTTGAATTCTTGATGATTTCATTTGATTTGACTAATGCCCTGGCGGCATTTATGAACTTGATGAACAGGGTTTTTAGGCAGTTTTTGGATCCCTTCGTTATTGTGTTTATTGATGATATTTTGGTTTATTCAAAAGTAAGGTGGATCATGCTAATCACCTCCGTATGGTATTGGATACCTTGAAGGAACAATAGTTGTATGCCAAGTTCTCCAAATGTGAGTTTTGGTTAAACGTTGTGACTTTTTTTGTTCATATTATTTCTAGAGAGGGAATCATGGTGGATCCGTAAAAGGTGGTTGTGGTTAAGAGGTGGTCTAGACCCATGACTCCAACTGACATTCGAAACTTCTTGGGTTTGGCTGTAATAAATTATTTTTTGATGTTCTTTATATGTCATTTAAGTATAAAAAATTTATAATATTTAATAAAAAGGATAAAATAGGCATGAAATGATAAATTATTTTTTAATATTTTCAATTAACTTGACGTCTTCTATGGATCACTTTAAAATTTTTTGCAAGTATTTGTTATGATATTTTTACTATGTCACTTCTAATTAGTAGAATAAAAAAATACGGAAAAGGCTCAAAAATACCCCTGAACTATCTGAAATAGCTCAAAAATGCCCCTCATTAAATTTTTGGTTAAAAAATATCCCTCCGTTAAATATTTGGCTCAAAAATACCCCTCCCTCTAACGAAATTCGGAAAAGGATCAAAATTACCCCTGAACTATCTGAAATGACTCAAAAATATTCCTCTGTTAAATATTTGGCTCAAAAATACCCCTTCCTTTAACGAAATTCCACCAAGCATGCCACCTAGATAAAAAAAAAACCATGTGACTATGCCACATTACCATCCACATGTAAAATGTTAGTATTTTTTAATTATATGACTTTCCTTTCTTCTTTATTTTTATTTTTTTGCAACCAATCTTTTGCTAATTACTTCATTAGTGTTTTAAAAGTTCTAGATTTCACCTTTTCATTAGTATTTTAAAAGTTCTAAATTTCATCTTGTTATTGTCGTTTGGGATCAGGGAGAGCTTGATCTTGATCTGATGTTGACTCGGAGGAGGAGCTAGAATTTTAACTTTTAAGCTAGCAAATGTTGATGTACTAATAATTGAGTTGAATTTACTACATGCAAATTCTTTTTCAAAATAAATGAATTCATTTAAACCCTTGTTTAATCATTCAAAATGAATTCATTTTTCTAAATTCAGTTTTGATGAATAATCTTATTATTTTTAGAACAAGTTTGAAAAGAAGTAAAATGATACTTAATATTGATAAATTATTATTTAATTATGTCATTCATTAACTTTTTGAAGATGTGTGCCACATACAAAGATTCATTAATTTTAGATTAGAGGAGGTATTTATTAAATCATTTTAAGATAAACATTTTGAGTAAAAGCTAGCAAAGCCAAACACATCTTTTGAGTAAATAATTTGAAGTTTAGTTTGAAATTTGTTACTTTTACGAGTAAATCTTAATTTTAACTATTATACTGATATAATAATTAATGGGTTTATCAGTTTAATAAGACTCTTTTGTTGGCTTTCACACTTTTAAACCTATTAACAAGAAAAAACTTATTTTTTAGATGATCAAAGGAATTTGATAATAGCGATATTACATTTAATAATTTTTTTCAAAAAAAATATTATGTAACCACCGTTTGTCTACTTTGATTAAAAATTAAAAAGCCGTGTAAGTTTTGTCCGTTTCACTGACGTTTTTAAAGAAAAATAAAAATAAAAATAAAAATAAAGAAGAAAGGAATGTCATATAATTAAAAAATACTAACATTTTACATGTGGATGGTAATGTGGCATAGTCACGTAGTTTTTTTTATCTAGGTGGCATGCTTGGCGGAATTTCGTTAAGGGGAGGGGTATTTTTGAGCCAAATATTTAACAGAGGAGTATTTTTGAGCCATTTCAGATAGTTCAGGGGTATTTTGATCCTTCTTCGAATTCCGTTAGAGGGAGGGGTATTTTTGAGCCAAATATTTAACGGAGGAGTATTTTTGAGCCAAAAATCTAACGAGGGCCATTTTTGAGCTATTTCATATAGTTCAGGGATATTTTTGAGCCTTTTCCGAAAAAAATATTACAAATCACAATAATTTAAAACTTAAATTATTTAAAAACTATAATTGACTATCAATGCCACAAAAGTTTGAATAACTTAAAATATTGTTATACAAATTTCATCAATTTAAATATAATAATATATATTAACTTAGAATTTATCAATCAAATGAACAAAGATTTTAATTTAATGATAAAATTATATATGACGTAAAATTTTTAAGGATCAATATTGGGCCCAAGCCCACTAGTACAAACAAATAGGTGATGACGCAAGTTATGATTTTTTCTCCTAGCAAAACGGCCTTCATGGACCCCGTTCTTTTGCTTCTTTACTTTAACGACTGAGTACACCTTCTCAAGTCAACAAGGCAAAAGTTCCTTCAGGGGCTGAGCCCATATAGGTACGTGTGCAAGAGAATTCGTTAAGTTTAGCTTAAATACTTTATTTATAATAAAAATAATTATTTGATATGTATAATAATATAATTCTACATATCAAATAAATTTAAAACATGCTAAGCTAAAATTCATATACTAAAAATTCTCACTTGAGATGGGAAAGGTTAGCATCCCTTTATAAGATCAGTGCGGCGGTGTTCTTAATTAACTTATTCTTACTCTCGTTAGCAACACTCGTGACTAGAGAAAGTTTACAACTTCGTACGTGCTCCGGATAGTAACGAATATATGAACATCCCGAAATATACGCAGGTTTAGAATGGAATTTAAATAAATTTACTAAACCAAAAATTTTTACACCCGACTCTCATCTATTATATACTACAAGTAAAGGAGAAACTTCGGTAAGATTTACAAATTACAACTACACAGCCAAAAGAAATTTAGACGATGATGAAACAGAAAGTAATATAGAAACAGAAAGCGAGTTTATGAATATAGAAGTCCTACAAGAGGGATATGAAGTAGACATGGCCATAGAAAAGGCTGAAACTTTAGCAGAAGAATATAAAAATATAACTTTTAAATGTAAAGGATGTCGAAAAGACGACATGCAAATTGAAGAATGTGTAGAACATTTCAAAAACTGCTTAGAAAGAAATGATAATTTCGGATATAGAAATAACAAAACTAGCTTTGAAAGAAAAGATGAAGACACACTTTCTATATTAAGTTCTACTATCAGTTATAAAGAACTAACAGAATTAGAACCAACTAGCTCCTCGAGTGCTAGCCCATTCCAACAGACAAACCCTAATCCTCAACCAATAGATTATAGTACAGGTAATGTACCTAGAAGACCAGCAATTAGGATAAACCCTGATACAGAACTTAGAGGCGATCATATAAAACCAGCAGGAAAGAGAATGCCGATCGAGGAACCAATTAAACTACAAGAAGGTGGTGGTAAAGGTAAAATTCTAAATATAGCAGCACATGATCCCCAAATGTGGGATACAGTAATAGATTTATGGAAAGGAATAGTAGCTGCAGATTACTTAAGACATTATACAGAAACAGATACAGAAACAATGTATAAATATTTAGAAACTTTTCTAGGAGAATCTGCAAAAGCTACATGGGAAAGTTTTAAGACAAACTGCCCATATGACTTCCAGGTTCTATTAAGTATGGGGCCAAATTCCTATAATTTTACAAATAAAATGCATATGTTATTAACAGAAAAAGATCCAAATAGTGGATTATTAGCTCTACAAAAGGAAGCATTAATAAAACTGGAACAATTAAGCATTTCACATTGGGTATATATAAAGAAATTCCTACAAGACTACTTCTATTATTGTACTGTCAGTGGAAATACATTTAATGAAGAATTAGGCAAGAAATTGTTTAATAAATTACCAGGAGCCTTAGGAAGAGAAATAGAAGATAGATGGTATAAGAGAGATGGGGTAGTTGCTAACCCAAATTTAAAATGGACAATAGGACATAGAACACAACATATAATGGATATATTAACAGAAAAATGTACAAACATACAAATACAAAAACAATTGAAAAGAAATGAAATGAATTTCTGTAAATCTGTTATATACACAACCCAAAATTATGATCAGAAACAACATAAAAAGTATAAGAAAAGAAATAATCAGAAACCATATAGTAGAAAACAATACTTCTTAAGAAAGTCAAAGGCTAAAAAACCTTGGTTAAATAGAGATCGACATGTTAGAAAATATAGAAACGACAGAAATTATAAAAATAAACTAGAATGTTATACGTGTGGCAGTATAGACCATCTAGCCAATGTATGTCCTAAAAAAAATAATAATAGAACTAGAAATTCTCAATTAATAGAAGATTTTCAAGAAACTTTATTAAACGTAGATGAATATATGTCCGATACAGAAAGTATATACTCAATAATAAGTATTGACATAAATGATAAAGATA